>NW_024097695.1:0-71617 GCF_016545835.1 Crotalus tigris
CCCTGATTTGGGCTAGAGGTGTTGTAGGCGGGACTTGGTTCCTCGACCACCTCCCGGTATGTTTGACCCCCTGTAGAATTTGGGGTAAGGTCAGGCCAACCTTGGGGATTGTGTGCCAGCTCTCTTGCGGGGAATGATTTGTTGGGATGCCCCCGGGTATCCTTCGTGACTGGAGTGCTGTGTGATGTGTGTGGAAGGTGAGTATGCCCCCGGGGTGACTCCCTGGCTGGAGTAGGCGTGAGTGCCTGTTGTGTGGGTAAGCTCCATGACGTCCTTTTCGGAGCAATTGCGGAATCTTGGGATGGGCCGTTTGTGGCTCCCTCAGTGGAGATGGGCAGTAGCTCTTGCCCTTCCCTTTGCTCCAAAGGGTCCCCCTCCCCCCCCTGGAAAAGACCCAGGAGTCTCATCAGAAAAGTCTCACCTAGAGCGAAGTTGGTCGATGTGCCGACGCAGGACACGACCGTTGTCCAGGGCAACCTCGTAGGAGAGAGGACCTGTGATCCTGGACACAGAAGCGTGGACCCATGTATGACCAGGCCCGTAATTGCGAGCCCAAACCGGGGCACCCACAAGTAGTTGTCTAGGTGCCCTAGGATGTGAGGTAGATGAAGGCAGTCTGTCCGGATGCAACCGGTCAAGTTTAGTAGTAAGTTGACGCCCCCAACGAAGTTCAGCTGGGCTTCTCCCTGTAGAAGTGGACGGTGTGGTGCGATAAGAAAGGAAAAAGTCAGCCAACCTGTGATGCCAGTCTCCGTAGGTGAGTCTTTTCAATGCGTCCTTTGTGATGCGCACCCATGCTTTCCGCCATACCGTTGGTGACGGGTGTGAAAGGCGTCAGACCGTGGCATACAAATCAGGTTTTCCTGTATGAAAGCTTGGAATTCGGAGGAGGTAAATTGGGGCCTTGTCGACACAATGACATCTGGCAGCCCGTGTGCAGCAAAAATCCCCCTCAGTAACTGAATAGTCTTTGCAGTGGTGGTGGATGAGACAGGCACAACCTCAAGCCATTTTGAATGGCTGTCAACAAGGACCAAGAAGAACTGGCCCTGAAAGGGCCCAGCGTAGTCATTGTGCACCCTAGACCATGGGGACTGTGTTTCCTCCCATCTATGCACAGGAGCTTGGGGCATCTCTGGGCGAGATCGTTGGCACAGGTGGCATGCGTGTACCTTAGCCTCAATATCTTTATCTAAAGCAGGCCACCACAAGTGGCTGCGTGCAAGAGCCTTCATACGAACAATGCCAGGATGACCCTCGTGGAGGGATTCTAATACCCTAGTCCTCATTGAGGTGGGAATGACAACTCTGTTTCCCCAAAGCAGACAACCCTGAGAAAGGGACAGTTCGTTTCTTTTGGACCCGAAACTCTGAAACTCAGGACTAGGGCAGTGCTCAGGCCACCCGGACAGGACCCAGGAGCGGACACGTGAAAGTGTGTGATCTGTACCTGTTTCAGCGGTAACATCCCTGGCACTAAGAGGGAGCTCGGGCAAGGCTTGGATTTATAGAATGTTGACAGCTGGCGCGGGGTCAGCTTCTACTACTGGCAGAGGCAACCTACTGAGGCCATCAGCATGGCCCATTTCTTTCCCAGGCTTGTGTAGTAATGAAAAATCATATGCAGACAAGAAAATAGACCACCTAAGCATTCTAGGGGAAATGATGTGGGGAGTCTGCTTACGTGTGGTAAACAGTCCCAGCAGAGGCTTATGGTCAGTGAATACCGTGAAATGCCTGCCATATAGAAAATCGTGGAATTTTTTAATTCCAGCAACAACAGCCAGAGACTCCCTGTCTATCTGATCGTAGTTGCGCTCGGCAGAAGACAGTGTTCTGGAGTAGTATGCAATAGGAACCTGAGTTCCATCAGACCTGAGGTGACTCAGGACAGCTCAAACCCCGTAGGGGGACGCATCACAAGCGATGCACACAGGGAGAGACTCGTTGAAATGTGCAAGAACACTGTTAGAAGTGAGCAAGGCCTTGACTTCTTTAAAGCAAGCCTTCATGGCTTGTGACGCACAGCACTACAGTTGTTTTGTCTATAGCCTGTGAGAGTCCATGCGACACAGCTTTATGTGGAAGAAAAGAATTGGTAGAAAATTCAGGAGGCATAATGAAGGCCTGAGTTCTGGCCTTAGACTTTGCCTGGGTGCTTCTAAAATAGCAGTTAGTTTGGATTCAGCAGGATGAATCCCAGCAGCATCAATTTTGAATCCCCGAAATTCAGTAGAAGGCACCCCGATCTTGCATTTGTCTTTTCTGAGCTTGAGGCCTGATTCCCTGAATCTTAACAGGACAGCCCTAAGTCTTTCAGCTAGAATGTGTGTGGGGTCTCCTGCAATCAAGACATCGTCAAAGTAGGGGCAGACCCCTGGTATACCTCGTAGTGTGTTTTCCATTACGCTTTGGAAAATCCCAGGAGCGACATTTACTCCAAACTGTAGCCTTTTTACTTTAAAAAAGTGGGTCACAATGTGGGTCACAATGGTCTGAGCTATGGCAGCATCATCATCAACAGGCAGCTGTTGATATGCTTGAGCTAGGTCAAGCTTTGCAAAAACACGCCCCCCCTTGAGAGAGGCCAGGATGTGACTGACCACAGGAACAGGATAGGCATGTTGCTGCAATGCCTTATTGAGTGTGCATTTGTAATCAGCACACATGCGAATGTCCCCATTTGCCTTTAGAGGCGTGACAATGGGGGTCTCCCACGGGCTGGAATCAACAGGTTCTAGGATTCCCTGTTGGATTAGTTTTTCTAGTTCAGTGTCAATCTTACTTTTTAAAGCAAAAGGGACCCTTCTTGCTTTAATCCTAATGGGAGTGACAGTGGGGTCTAGCTTTAAGGACACAGGTGGTCCTTTGAATGTGCCCAGCTGGGGGCTGAAAACATCTGCAAATTCCTTGCAGACTTCCTGTATGTCGAGTGTTTGTAAGCTGTTGAGTCCTGTGACGTGTATCCCCAGGGCCTCAAACCAATCGAGTCCTATGAGACTCGTTCTTTCACCCCCTACTACTAACAAGTCTAGTGGACCTTCAAAACTCTTGTATTGCACGTTAAGGGTGGCCTCCCCCTTAACACACACTCTGGAGTTCTGAAAATCTGTTAATACAATATCAGAAGGCCTTAACTTGGCCTTAGACCCACTTCTGGAACAAATCTTCCTAAATGTATGCAATGAAATGATGGACAGGGCAAACCCTGTGTCTAGTTCCATAGATAATGGAACCCCTTGTAGCTTCACGTTGAGTGACAGCTTTTTCTTCATGGGCTTGTGTGTGCCTGTTCTACAGATGCTTCTTCGCTAAGCGCAAAACCCTACCCTATTCTGGCTGGGGAATCTGGTACCTTTCAGGCGTTCTTCTTGGGGTTGTGCCTTTCGTCGGCTCAGACACACAGCTGCAATATGCCCTTGTTTGCCGCATGCCCGGCAGGTAGCGGAGCGGAACGTGCAGTCGGTTCTCCTGTGGCGACCTCCCCAGCCGATGCACTTGAGCAGAGCCGAAGAGCTTCCCTTCTGGTTCTCTTCCTTCGCGGGGTGTAGACGGTCGACTTCCTCGTCCGGATCCTCCTCGGAGTTTCGTCGGACTTCTTCCTGGTGCACGGACGCACCCTCTGCACTGTTTCTGATCGGCCGCATGTTTTTGATGGCGCACAGAGCCTGCGCTTCTCTGCGGTGACTTCCCTTAAGCGTCTTGGAAGGATAAATTCCTCTTTGCGAAAGTCTCTGTTGTAGGCTGCGCGCGATGCTTACACCACGCACACGAATCCGGTCCCTCAGTCGTTCCCGAGGTCCTTGGAACTCGCAGGGCTTGGCGGCCTTCCGTAGCGCGGCGATGTAGTCCTTGGCTGTTTCACCGGACCGTTGATCCCTCTGCTCGAAGGTGTGGCGCCATGAGATAACGGACACCTTGGGTGGAAGTGCTCTTTCAGCAGCTTCTTCAGGTCTGCGTAGCTTACAGACTCTACTGGAACAGGTGCTGCAAGATTTTCTGCGATTTCGAAGGCGTCTTGGCCGCAAACGCAAAGCAGGGTGGCGGCCTTCAAGCTATCTTCCCTCACTTGGTTTGCCTTGAAGTAGTTCTCCATTCTGGATACGTAGGACTCCCACCGCTCTGGATGTGAGACGTCGAATTCCGAAAGCCTTCCGATTTTCGCCATCTTCGGATCTTCAGGAGACGGGTCTATCAGCCAGCCTACCCCCGAATGCGCACCGGATTGGCGGGCAGCTGCCGAGTTGACGCCGTTCCTCTTCCGCCGCTCAGAACTCCTGGGAAGCTTACACTTCTTCCTTTCCAGGTAGTGCAAGGCATCCCACCTTCGTCGCCAGTGTTGCGTCCTTGGCGGGAACAGACACGAGAAGCAGCTGGAGTTCTCAGTTTCTTTTATTCCGCGTTCAGCTTACAGGAAGATGGCTTCAGCTTCGCCCAAACGCCTCGCAGCCTCTTATATAGGCAACTCCCGGGTAAATGGGTTACTTTTCCCGCGCCAGCACCCGCGCATGCGCACGGCGCTGGCGACAGCCTGTCTGGTCCCGGGCAGCTTTGCACCTGCCCGGGACTGCCTGCAAACGCCCGAGCCGTTTGCAAAGGCTCGGGACATAACAGGGTAGGCGCAGTTTCACCATGATGCATCTGGCCAGCGGGCCGGCAGTTTGACACCCCTGCCTTATTTCATGTCTAGAGCTGTTTTTTGAGTCACACAAAGCATCTGACCTCAATGGAGTCATTCACCTACAGTACCCACACCCCAAAGCACTTTTTGATTTGTTTCACAAAACAGCCTAATCATCTCTCCATATGAAAAAGAGATGTAATGTGCAATAAAATTAGTAATATTTATGTTCATGTTTCCCAGGTCTAGCATTTCCTACTCTGCCCTCTGCTTATGAATAGTCTGACAATGACCATCTGCTTTTCTTTAAATCTACCCAAAGAGAGGAGGATCTGAACCTTCTAAAGCGGGCAAAGTTCATTTCTAAATGCTCCTGTTATCTGCCCTGGGCCAAGTCATCTCTGAGTCATCTCTGCCCTAGTTAAGTAACATCACTATCATCCGGCCTCAGGCTTGTTCGGTTTGGATTATGTTAGCTCAATGGTTTTGAGTTTACTTTTGCTAAATTTGCTGTAGTGTTTAGAGATTGTTGCAACCCACCAGAATGTATGTTTATTCCTATGACAATACACTGCTAGGAAGAAACAGAGTGAAGCAGGGATATTTAAAGGATATGTTGCTCTTTATTTTCTTCTTATGCTAAACCTCACCCATAAAGGCACTGACTGAGTAACTCATTCAAAATATGGCACATTAATAAGTTTGCAGAGCAATGGCACGATATATATGCTGATTGTCCTTTTGCAAAAGGACCAAAGGATGAAAGATTCACACTATCAATTATATATGGATCCATGCAGAGTATGTCATTTATAATATATATGGATGAGAAAGCATGAGATTTATAGTACTTATGCATATTTCTACTGTTCCCGGTGTGGTGGTTAAAGTGCTGGCCTAGAAAACCAGGAATGGATGAGTTTTAGGCTTCCTTGGGCATAAAAAGTGAATGGATGGCTTTCAGCCAGTCATTCTCAGTCCAACCCACCTCACAGGGTTGTTCTTATGGGAAAAATAGAAGGAAGAAGGAGCATTAACTATGTTTGCCACCTTGAGTTGACAAAACTATATAAAAGGCAGGATAAAAACATACAACTATTATTACTAATGCTACCATCAACAGTATTGGCCTTATATTTAAAAAAAGATGCCAGTGCCTTAAGATAGAGATTGGAAATCTCCAGGCAGTCAAGGCAAAAGGAAAGGATGCTTGGAGCTCCTCTTCTGTGGCATACCAAGGCCTATCCCTGATTTAAGAGATATGCTGAGCAGAGTTTGGATAATATCAATAAAGATCAAATTTCCTTGGTGTTTAAATTGATTCCTGGTGACTCTGTGGACACCTACATCAAGGTTGCTTGCTCTTGCCACTTTAGAGCCATTTTCTAACTTCACAATCTAGTCTATCACCTGGGAATTCCTAGCAGTCTCCCATCTAAGTACTAAGTTATGCTCAACCCTGTTTAGTTCTTTGATCTTCAATTAGAACCATTCTTAACATTTAGCCTTCATATACCTAAGAGAGTGTGTGTGTGTGTGTGTGTGTGTGAGAGAGAGAGAGAGAGAGAGAGAGAGAGAGAGAGAGAGAGAGAGAGAGAGAGAGAGAGAGAGAGAGAGAGATGGTTTTGAAAATAGTTCAGTCCAACACATAAACTAAGCTGAGAAATCTGAGGAACATTACTTATGGTACCACTACCCACTGGTGGCTTTTGGAGTCATCAACCAGTGGTGAGATTCAGCCAGTTCACACCACTTTGGCAGAACCAGTAGCTATTTTTTTGTTGCCCAGGCCCAGAATGGACTTCTGGAAGCAGCATTCACACAGAGAACTGGTTGTTCACATATTTGAATCCCACCATTGTCATCAACTACCTTTGTGTTGAAATAAAGTAATAAGGACAGGCAATTGTCTCAACAACATCTGAGTAATGTAAAAGAGGTTATAAATCACTGTTGGGGAACCTGCCAGAGGGAGAGATGAAATCTCATTACTTGTTGCACTTGTTATTGAATTTAATCATATTCCTGAAGGTCTGCATAGAAAGCACACAATTGTAGAAAGATGTAAATTTTCATCACAGTAGTGAAGGAAATGAGAATGCAGCTCATGTTTGGCTTTACATTCTGGATTAGGAATGCTGGGAACCACAGTCCCAAAGCAATTGGGATGAAATCAGCTTGTCTAAAACTATTCAGTATAGATAACTGTATCCTAAAAGTCATACTGTGCTGAAATCCATCCTTAGTATGTTTCTTATCCAAAAGACGTCCTCTACTTTTTTGGAAGTTTGATTCTCCTGTGGAATCAGCTTTTGCTCTTTCATTTCATTCTAGGTTTATCTTTGAAATTTGTATAGCTTTTTTCACAGTTGCTAGTTAGCAAAAGTGCTAGGATTGTCTTTTTCCAGTTTTCTGTTTCTCCTTCACCCTGCAGGTCCATGATATTCTGTATAAGCTCTGTGTGGGCACCAGTAGATATGACTTTTCTGAGGAATAGACCCTGGCTGGATACTGTTTTCTACAAGGGAAAACAAAAGAATCAAGCAGTAAACAATGTTCTAATCTAGGAACTATTAAGAAAAAACAGCACTGCCAATAACAGGGAAAGTTACTGTGTATAAATAGAGAGCAAACCCCACTCTCTGCTATAACTGAAGAAGTTACCTAGTTAGATAATGAAATGTCTGCAAACAAACAACTAAGCTCAAAGGCTGCAAAGTATTCCACAAAATCCAAAACAGATGGGTGCTATCTTTTTAGAGATTTCACGTTCCAGTTTTATTGTGTTTTCTTGCTGAGATATAGCCTAAACTGGCTCATATCCCAGAACATATAAGACTAGGGTCAAATAGGGGCTCTGAAAGTCACCGCATAATTTTAATTCTAAAAGTTGGGCAACAAGGTTCACCAATGGACATAAAATGCCAGGTCTGCTTTGAAGAATCATGGCTCTGACTTGGAGGCTATACTAAAAGATCCACAAGGTATGTGAATGGGGATTTTGTAACATAATTAAGAGACCACAAATGAGAATTTTTCCAGCAAGATGTAAATAGAGTACAGACCAACAGAAAGCCAGAGAGGAAATTTTCCTCTCCAGCACAGTCAGACATCATTTGTATCCATAGATGACTCATGAAGAAAAGTACATCCATATATAGACATGAGAATAAACAAACAAACAAAGAAAAAAGATGAATAATTTAAAAAAATCCAGATGAATTTTCTTTACAATTCACATTGATCACTTTCACTGTCTGCTGAAGTTTCAAATATGATTTCTCTTGCCTTGTAGAACTAAATTATATCCCATATTTTTTTCCCTTACATGTTGGAAATTTCACACAAACTTTTTAAAATGTAAAGTCTAAATCTACATTTTTGTTTGTTTAAAACTTTGGAAAGCTCTTCTTTTATTTAACAATCTTGTATGCATAACCTCTAGTGTTATATGTACATTTTCTATTTTGATTTTTCATGATAATTTTGCATGGCACTATTTTCTATCTGGTTTCTCCACCTCCCATGACTTTGCCATCCTTTGTGACATTTTCTTTCCTATTGTTCTTTGTATTTTATGTGTAGTTTTGTACTTTTCCATTACTATAATAGAACAATATATTATACTATATTAATATAGTACTCCACACTGCATCCAGTTTTGGTCACCACGATGTAAAAAGGATGTTGAGACTCTAGAAAGAGTGCAGAGAAGAGCAACAATGATGATTAGGAGACTGGAGGCTAAAACATATAAGGAACGGTTGCTGGAACTGGATATGTTTAATTTAATGAAGAGAAGGACGAGGGGGGACATAATAGCAGTGTTCCAATATCTCAGGGGCTGCCACAAAGAAGAGGGAGTCAAGCTATTCTCCAAAGCACCCGAAGGCAGGACAAGAAGCAACGGATGAAAATTAATCAAGGAGAAAAGCAACCTAGAACTATGAAGAAACTTCCTGACAGTTAGAACAATCAACCAGTGGAACAACCTGCCTCCAGAAGCGGTGAATGCTCCAACATTGGAAGTTTTTAAGAAGAGACTGGACAGCCATTTGTCCAAAATGGCTCACATAGGTCATACAACCCGCCTTGCCTACCCTACAAGGTTCCATCCCAAAAATTTGTCTGAAATGGTGTAGGGTTTCCTGCCTGAGCAGGGGGTTGGACTTGATGACCTCCAGGGTCCCTTCCAACTTTATTAATAATAATAATAATAATAATAATAATAATAATAATAATAATAATAATAATAATAATAATAATAGTAATAAATATTATGGATCATCGCACAGTCAGCCAGATGTTCAGACTGGATTTGGCATTTTGTCTACCTATCGAGTCCTTACCCAGGACCTAGGATAGGCAGATGTGGATGTTTGATGGTATTACAGATATTGTTGATGGAAGCAGTTCCTAGTAAGGCCGCCTTTTGCAATTGACTAATAGCGAATTTGTCAATGCCAATGGTGTTCAAGTGGTGCTCCAGTTGTTTTGGGATTGCACCCAAGGAGCCTATTACTATTGGTACTACCCTTGCTTGCTTTTGCCACAGTCTTTCTATTTTTATTTGTAGATCTTTGTATTTTGTTATCTTCTCCAGTTCTTTCTCGTCTATTCTGCTGTCTCCAGGCACTGCCACGTCCACTATTCAGACTTTTTTGTCTTTCTTATCGACAATTGTTAAGTCTGGGGTGTTATGTTACAGGTGTTTGTCTGTTTGAATTCTGAAGTCCCAGAGCAGTTTAATTTTATCATTTTCTATGCCTTTCTCCATTTTATGATCCCACCAGTTTTTGCTTACTGGCAAATGATATTTTTTGCAGATCTTCCAATGCACCATTGCTGCTACTTTGTCATGCCGCTGCTTGTAGTCAGTCTATGCAATCTTCTTGCAACAGCTTACCAAATGGTCCACTGTTTCTTCAGCTTCTTTGCATAGGCGGCACTTACTATCTGTTGCTGTCTTCTCAATTTTGACTTTGTATGTATTTGTCCTTAAGGCTTGGTCTTGTGTAGCCAGAATTAGTCCCTTGGTCTCTTTCTTCAATTTTCCTACTCTTAGCCATTGCCAGGTATTATTATTATCTGCTTTCCCAGCTATTTTTTCACGTATTGGCCATGTAGTGCTTTGTCTTCCCATTATTATTATTATTATTGTTATTGTTATTATTTAGTAGAAAATGTAAGCTAATTTAAAACAAAAAGCAAAAATTCAAGTTTATGCTATAGAAGTATTAATAAGTAGCAGAATGTCAGGTATTAACACTTGGACTCTGGATTCTGTGAGTTGTCAACATCTGTAACAAATGGCAGTGGGGACTATGTAAGGTAGGCTAAGACCCATTATACAAGAAGCTCAGAGCTTGAGAGTTACCAGATAGTCAAAGACTAACTTTTGAGTTTATAATTCAGCTCAGATCACTGTTGATTTCTTAGCTCATACCCAGTACACAGTTCTAATTTAATTGTGCTGAATAAGTTAGAGTGAATAAGCAGGTGGTGGTTTATTTATTTATTTGAAATATAGATGTTAACATACACATAAAATGTATTTGATTTCCTCCAGTCATCTCACTCTCAAGTATGGCTGGGTGGTTTATTTCAACAACGTTTAACTCTCCTTAATTACTTGACAAGAACGCCATGTCCGTTAAGTCATAAACAAGTATTATTTCTCAAGAAGCACTGAACTCCCTTCATGGTTTTTGTGGTATGCTTTGGGAGAAAGGAAAACATTTGTTTGTTCTCAGTGTACCATGCATACATTAATTTTAAAAATTGTGTCGTAAGCTGATTTTGTAAACAACTGGAATCACCCACAGTTCTTTACGGTTTGTTTCACACACCACTATCTTGCTATAAACTATATTACAACTTCCTTTTTTCTATAAACACTGGCTTTCTTGCAGCCCTTCCTTCCTTCTCTTTAAATTTTGGAGATGAACCGGTTTACACTCCGGAAAACATACAATACTTGCTCGATTTATTTACTTAATACTTGCTCGATTTATTTACTTAATTTATATATCCGTCCAGCTGATTGTTCCTACTGTTAAAATTTGGCTTGTTGTTGACCAGCAATCATCTGTATCCACACTGCAGAAAGAAATCAACTAATTATATCCATCACTGTCAGGGAAAAGAATTAAAGGTGTTCCTGTTGCTATTTTGGCTTGGCCACAATTTGGTTAAAATTTATCATTTTCTGTTAAATTTTGAACAGATTTTATACATGATTTCCCTTCCTCTTGCTACTGTCACATGATCCCTTGTTTGCAGCAATGACAAATCTTATTATGACTGGGCTTTTATTCCCCCCCCATTTTCTGGGGCTAGAATAAGCACAACTGGCTTTGATGGCTTGGGGTTGGGGGGGAGTTAATGATACAAATGGGCACATTATGTCTTGCAGAGATTTGATTCACCTACTCTGCCCTTTGAGCAAAAGGCAGGGTGAGAGGGAGAGAATTGTGGCACTGAATGTAGGAATTTTTGCCATAAATGTTGATGAATGCAATCTAAGGATGTTTTCAGAAGAATCACAACATGGGCCCAAAATGTGATGATCTTTCCTCTTCAGTGAGGTATTGAGAGTTCAACAGAGAGAACACTTGCCATTCTTTCTGCAGAAGCAAAAGCTGATTTTAAATTCAAACGGATAAGATGGATTATACTGTATGTCCCAACTGCAGACAGGCTGCTGAGGATGGAGATATGGGAGCATACAAGGTTGGCAAAAGGTAAATGAAGGAAGAAAGGTTCTTGCTGAGTCACCAAAGATAAAATCCAACTTGTGATGGAAGGACTCTGAAAAACTACAGACTGGGGACAAGTACACTCTAGAAATGATTCAGAAGAAATCCTTTGGATTTCAACAGACTGCTCAGAGTAGCCATATCTTTTTCTGAGCTTCTGTGAAAGTCTGAAAAAGAGGGGCTGCTTTAAAGAATAGCAGGGGGGGCATGAAGGGGTGGTCCTGTGTCTTCATTCTAATATTCTGAGAGAAAAATGCTCTGTTCAGGTTTCCATATATCAAGTTCACATATTGGATTAGTTACTTTACAAAAACCATTGTTGTTCATATTAAACAGTCTTGCAGTATTGCTGTGAATATAACAGAATAACAGAGCTGGAAGGCACCTTGGTGGTCTTCTAGTCAACCTACTGCTCAAGCAGGAAACTCTATATCATTTCGGACAAATGGTTGTCCAATCTCTTCTTAAAAACTCCAGTGATGGAGTATCCACAACTTCTGGAGGCAAGTTGTTCCACTGATTAATTGTTCTCTCTATCGGGAAATTTCCCCTTAGTTCTAGGTTGTTCTCTCCTCAGTTAGTTTTCATCCATTGCTTAAACTAGGGTATCTTCCTGCCTTCAGGTGCTTTGGAGAATAGGTTGATCCCCTCTTCTTTGTGGTAATCCCTTAGATATTGGAACATTGCTATCATGTCACCCCTAGTCCTTCTTTTAATTAAATTAGACATATCCATTTCCTGCAATTCTTCATATGATTTAGCCTCCAGTCCCCCAATTATCTTTGTTACTCTTCTCTGCACTATTTCTAATCTAGAGTCTCAAGAACTTTTTTATATCATGGTAACCAAAACTGAATGCAATATTCCAGGTGTGGTCTTTCCAAGGCATTATAAAGTAGTACTAACACTTCACATGATCTTGATTCTATCCTCTTTAATGCAGACTTGGATTGCTTTTGGGTTTTTTTGGCAGCTGCAGCACATTGCTGGTTCATATTTCAATAATTGTCCACTAGGATCCAAGATCTCTCTCACAGTTACTACTGTTCAGCCTGGTACCTCCTATTCTGTACCTGTGCATTTGCTTTTTCTTGACTAAGTGTAGAACCTTACTTTTCTCACCACTGAATTTCATTTTGTAGACATCTATCATATCTTGAGCCTATGTTCTGGAGTGTAGGCTGCCTGCCAGCTTGGTGTCCTCTGCAAATTTGATGAATTTCCCTTCTATACCCTAGTCTAAATCATTTATGAAGAGTACCAGGTCTAAGACAGAACCTTGAAGTATCCCACTGAATATAAATCAGAAAAGGGTAAAACTTGACATGCACTGCAAGATAACATAGAAATATTTTCTACTTTTATTTATTACAAACTGCCTTGAGTATTGGAATAAATAGAATAAATAGTTATATGTCCTATGTTTGTTGACTTGCCAAAAGATCCTGAGAATGAAAAGGCTGGGTGCCTGCTTACTATTTGTGGATGTAGGCCACAAAAGTGAAAGAGGTTGCATCAAAAGAGATTCATCAAGGCTGAAAGCAATTTGGCAACAGCTTGTAGCTGACCTAGGTATATGCAGGACAGCCTGTTCTTGTATAATCTGGCACACATTATGAAATCATCCCCCAGGGACCTTCTACAGACACAACATGATTAATTCTGCTTTCTCTGTGGTAGGGCCCATGTTTTGGAACAACCTATTGTTGGAGTTAAAGGCAGACCATTCCTGATTATGGTTTTGGAGGGTATTTGAAATATATTTGTTTGAATTTTAATTCAACTTTTAAATTATTTTATAATTATTGTTTTAATAAAGTTAAAGATTGGTTTTAACTGTATTTGTTTGCCATTATCACCACAGTCATCATTGGTTTATATATTTCTTTCCTCAGGAGTGAAAGGCAGTTTATTCAGAGGTTTCCTTTTAATTCCCACAACAATTTGAGAAGTAGATTGGGGCAGGGAAAAATTAATGGTCCATGGTCACTCACTGAATGTTCATAGCTAAGGAAGTACCTGAATCTGGGATCTCTCAGTCCTAGGCAGCATCTTAACTACTACACAACACTGGCACTGCCTAAGCCACCTTGAACCATTAAGTGAGTAGCCAGCACACAAATACTCTAAAACAGACATGTCAAACTTGCGACGTCATGTGACGTCGCGCAATGTATAGGAGCTTTTTCTCCATTGCCAGCAATGGGGTGGGTGCAGTTTCCTGGTGACGCATCTGGCCCGTGGGCCGGCAGTTTGACATCCCTGCTCTAAAGTAATGCAGTGGTTCTCAACCTTTTCTTCACCACTGACCTCTTTAAATACCCTTTTAAATATCCACAGATCCCCAAGACTTAAGATTTAAATCTTAACGTTTCTTCAAGCCGTCTCGGACACCCTGTGAGAACATTGCAGCCCCCCCCCCCCGAGATCCACAGGCCACAAGTTGAGAATCACTGAAGTAATGGGTATAACTGTAAATGCTAATGCCTAGCCTGTGAAAATCTTAGGTGGGTTTTTAAACCCAATATCCTGCAAGTCCAATTCAAGGCCCAAAGTAAAACATGTATTTTGTTTCTCTGGGTGTGGGAATGTTTTCTGGACTCCCACAACATGGCACTATTTTCTGCCAGCTCCATAAGCACAAATTTTAAGTCCATGATGAGTGATCAGAGAATTTCCAGTTGGAAGGACATGAGAGTCTACTTTGCATTCTTATGTTGCTGGTCTCTCTAGTGGATCGGCTCGGATATAAGAAGTATTCATCTCATTTCGAAAGGTATATGAAAATCATACTTCTCACATGGATGGAACAATGTGCTCTAGAAAGGATTTCTGTTTAGCTAGAAATAAGGCTCTGCCGTTTCCAATAAAGCAAAACTCATCTCACCTGGTGGCTGTTGTGCCATACCTCAAACAAAGGCTGGGCAAGTTCTGTTTACTTACTAATAATGACTCTCTTGAGCAACCCATCTCTGCTGTTTGTGTGGTAATGAAGTCACCAAGCCTTTCTCACCTATGAAATGAATTTCTCAAAGGCAGAAGCAACTTTCTGAATAAACTGAGCCAAGTCCAGCCAGTATAAATACATCAATCCCTGTCTATCACAGCAGCTACTCCACTTTGATCGAAAGGAGATGCCCTGCTAGAGCAGAGATGAAGAAGGCAGTCAAAAACAGCACTCTAAGAGTTAACATTGGGGAGCTCTGTTGGCTCTGCAAGTGGGGCAGGCTTGGTCTTGCCTAGGCAATTCTGTGCTGTTCCAGAGTGTGCTCCATTGGGTCTTGCTCTGCCAACAAAGCATAACAGATTACAAAGCCGGGGAGAAAGTGGGGAGTAAGCAGGATCTTTTCTTTTTGGGAATTGGTATACAGACCAGAGTTCAAGCTATTACATGGAGTCTTTCGAGTCTTTCTTCTTCTGAGTTGGAGCTTTTGCAAATACACAAACACACACACACACACACACAGAGAGAGAGAGAGAGAGAGAGAGAGAGAGAGAGAGAGAGAGAGAGAGAGAGAACTACACATGTCTTATTCCTGGCAGGCCATCACTGTCTCTTCCATATGGGCAAGTAGCCAACCGAGACAGGGAGCCAAAGGATCCTTCCTTCTCCCTCCCTCTTTTGAATCAGCAAGGGCAACATGTGCATATTTGCTCCAGGGAAAGCAATGGCAAACTAGGGAAAATAAATCACCACCCGATATATCCATTCTCACTGCCTTGCACTTTCTTCATTTGTCATTCACAAGTTTAACTATTGTTTGTATTACAGCAGTTCCTACAGGCAGGCCCATTGTGCTGGATTTATAGGGAGAAAGACAACCAGTTTTCTTCCAGGACATTTATATGAGAGAACAGAATCGGATAAAGACAGCATCCCATAGTCACATGATTGCCATTTGGATACTTTACAACTGGGGTGCACCTACAATCCTCACAGCATGCTGTGGCCAAGGAATCACCATTCACCTGCTTCATAACCACTTGTGACAAACAGAACTAATAGATGTGGAAGTAGAATGAAAGTTGCATTCACATATTTCACTTAATGATTGCAATGATTCACTTAACAACTGAAGTGTTGTTCTGTTTAGTGACCACAATACTTAGTGACCAGTGCTGGTCCCAATTTTTGTCCTTAACCGAGGACTACCTGTAGTTCACATTTTACTACATAATGGATGGAAGAAAATAATGCCAGGACTGACTTTAAAGTTTTCTCTACTACACAATCAATCCCTGAAACAATAAGGGAATAGAAATAACAATAAAAACAACAATAATTAGCAGCCTCTTTGAACTGTACGGAATAGATATAAATACATTTAAAATATAGATGGGAAACACATAAGGGAAAGATAAAGTCAGTGTTAATTTGGTTTTCTTTCTGAACTGTTCCCAAGTCTTCTCACAAATTCAGAATTTTATTCCTTCTAGAGCCTTATTTTTTTAAAAAAAATGTTGGGAAAGCAAATCATTGTTAGACCAGTAGAGTGATTATAGAGTGGAGACATCTGAGTTCAGAGGACCTTTCTATTCCAAATGCCAAAGAACAGGCCAAATATATTCATATAAAATTAGATCCCTGGAATTCTGCCCGGGATTTCCAGGAACATAATAAATATTTTGTTGCTCCTGGGATGAAGGCCAAAGATTGCAAGATTTCAAAGTTGAGTTAAACCTCATGTCTTCAGAATCAAGATCTCTGTGCATAGTAGATAAGAATACTCTTGCTGAAGATGGCATGGTGAAAGATAGTTCAACATCTTTTTCAAAACATACCTAAGAGGTATAAACTATTGGGAAAGCAAACTAGCTGGATTCGTACAAAAAGTGAAGGCATAAAAGAATTACAAGCAGGGCTTTTTTTCACATAAAATGCCCAGAACGGAGTTCTGGCACCTTTTTTGGGATGGAACCTTGTGGGGTAGGCAAGGCAGGTTGTATGACGTATGTGAGCCATTTTGGACAAATGGCTGTCCAGTCTCTTCTTAAAAACTTCCAGTGTTGGAGCATTCACTGCTTCTGGAGGCAGGTTGTTCCACTGATTAATTGTTCTCACTGTCAGGAAGTTTCTCCTTAGTTCTAGGTTGCTTCTCTCCTTGATTAGTTCTAATTTCTTCTATATTAGTAAAGCCCACCTTGACTAATGCTCCAGATTTGAGTATTACATTGCAAAGGTGACAAGAGTCTTATTTCTAAAGACCAACTTACTCCTATTGATAATATGGCAAATGATTATTAGATACTGAAGATTGATTGTTATTGACTACCAAGAGTTGGGTTCAGCTTCTCTTGTGAATATCCATCAATGTAATAATGATGATGATGATGATGATGAAGTTGGAAGGGACCTTGGAGGTCATCTAGTCCAACCCCCTGCTCAGGTAGGAAACCCTATACCATTTCTGACAAATGGCTGTCCAGTCTTCTTAAAAACTTCCAGTGTTGGAGCATTCACCGCTTCTGGAGGCAGGTTGTTCCACTGGTTAATTGTTCTAACTGTCAGGAAGTTTATCCGTAGTTCTAGGTTGCTTCTCTCCTTGATTAGTTTCCACCCATTGCTTCTTGTCCTGCCTTCAGGCGCTTTGGAAAATAGCTTGATTCCCTCTTCTTTGTGGCAGCCCCTGAGGTACTGGAATACTGCTATCATGTCACCCCTCGTCCTTCTCTTCGTTAAACTAGACATACCCAATTCCAGCAGCCGTTCCTTATATGTTTTAGCCTCCAGTCCCCTAATCATCTTTGTTGCTCTTCTCTGTATTCTTTCTAGAGTCTCAACATCTTTTTTACATCGTGGTGACCAAAACTGGATGCAGTATTCCAAGTGTGGCCTTACCAAGGCATTGTAAAGTGGTATTAATATTTCACGTGATCTTGATTCTATCCCTCTGTTAATGCAGCCTAGCACTGTGTTGGCCTTTTTGCCAGCTGCAGCACACTGCTGGCTCATATTTAGGTGATTGTCTACTAGGACTCCGAGGTCCCTCTCACAGTTACTACTATTGAGCAAGGTGCCACCTATGCTGTACTTGTGCATTTGGTTTTTCTTGCCTAAATGTAGAACCTTGCTTTTTTCACCATTGAATTTCATTTTGTTAGATAGTGCCCAGTGTTCAAATCTGTCCAGATCCTTCTGTATCTTAAGCCTGTCTTCTGGAGTGTTGGCTATTCCTGCCAGCTTGGTGTCATCTGCAAATTTGATGAGTTCCCCATCTATCCCTTCGTCCAAATCGTTGATGATGTTGAAGAGCACTGGGCCCAGAACAGAGCCCTGGGGCACCCCACTACACACTTCCCTTCATGTAGATGCGGTTCCATTGAGGACCACTCGCTGAGTACAGCCGGTCAGCCAGCTACAGATCCATCTGGTGGTGATTCTGTCTACCCCACATTTTTCTATCTTATCAAGTAGTAGGTTGTGATCTACTTTATCATATGCCTTACTGAAATCCAAGTAAATTATGTCCACAGCATTCCTCTGATTCACTAATTTTGTCACTTGGTCAAAGATTAAGTTTACTTAGTTTAACTTACCTTATATTCCCACAACTTACCTGTTATGGGAATATAGCCTATGTGTAGCATGAAGTAAGTCAATCTTCAACCAAACCACAAGTTTTAACTGGGCTCTGCTTTGCTTCTCCTTCCTTCCTTCCTTCCTTCCTTCCTTCCTTCCTTCCTTCCTTCCTTCCTTCCTTCCTTCCTTCCTTCCTTCCTTCCTTCTTGGACATTCCACAGGAGTTTTGTCTGTATATCTTCTTCCATTTCCTGTTCACTTTTCTTTTTGGGAGGAAATAATTTTAAATTTAGGATTGTCCTTCTAGAATTCATCTATGGGGAATCCGCAAGGATAAAGTCATCTACATCCAATTCTGAAAAGTCATTAACTGAGCAAACTGGTAGAGAAAGCCATGATGGTGTCATTATTAGAATGCAGTATTCAAAGCCAACTCAGCATTCCCACTGCCAGGAGTTCAATCCTGACCAATTCAAGGTTGACTCAACCTTCCATCCTTTTGAGGTTGGTAAAATAAGGATCCGGATTGTTGAGGACAATATGCTGGTTCTGTAAACTGCTTAGAGAGAGATATAAAGACTACAAAGTGGTATATAAGTCTAAATGCTATTCCTATTGCTAAGGAAGAAAGCGATAGACAAAAATAGAAGTGCTTAAATTTATTTATTTAATTATTAGACTTCTATGCCATCCATCTCGTTGAGGCAACTCTAGGCAAGCTACCTTGAGGCCTATCAAGGGAGTTTCTAATTTCCAGTCATCCTCTTTCCTCTTTTTCTGAAATTGTTTCAGTTTCTATTTCTGGTATGTGTACCTTTTTATTTTAGATCTTTGTTAATCCTTTTGTATGGGGTTCAAACTTTTGCTGCCCACAATGTTTCATACTGCAATTGTTGGCAAATGTATTTTAATTTTTTTGCTTAAGAGGGCCTTATCTTGAGAGGTTTTTTCCAGTGGCAGAGTAGAAATATATTCACTAAGTAAATAAATCAACACCTCCTTTGCCTCCCAAAATGCAGGACAGAAAATAATAGACTTAAGTTATAGAAAGGCAGATTTCAATTGAATGTTAGAGAAAAATAAGAACAGTTTGATTGTGGAACCAGTTATACAGAAAGGTGATGGTTTTCTTTTCAGAGAATGTATCCACCCAAAGACTGCTAGGCTATTAACCTTCTGGGGTACTTTAATTTGAATGGCTGCATCAAATAAGGTGATAGATTGGGTGGCCTAAGTGGCCCTTTCCATCTCTATATGGAATGAAATCAGATTTTCCTCTAGCAGAAACAAACATAATTAATTAATGAAAGAATGCTGTGGTATTTTAAAGACTAATGAATGTATTAGGTGATAACAAATTAGATCATTTATAAAGTGCCATATGACTCCTTGCTCTGTTAGCAGTCAAAGGTTAATATGGCTACCACAGAAAACTATTCTAATCAAATTAAGCCACTCTAATAAGCTTGTGTGGTACAGTCACAAACTGCCTTGTTAGAAACTTCACAAAAATCTGTTCAGCTTATCAAAATGCAATAATGATACAGTTTCCTTTTTTAGTTAATTTGCTTCACATCTAGCAAATGGGCATATCCAGGAAATGGAGGGTGTTGTTGCACATACATTAAAGACTCTTTCAGTGCTTTCAGAAGCTCACATGGAAGTGCTGAAGAAGGCTGGAGGAATAATACCAACTGAATCACTGTAGTAGTTTTGTTTCAGGGATCATGATGCTTGGCTTGGTATATAAGCTTCAAAGGTGGTCACTATTTTGCACTGATAATATTTCTATTGAAGTATCATCAATACAAAAAAAACCGTAAAGTTTGGCACAGCGCTGCTTCCTAACATTTCCTCCTTCTCATATGTGCTCTATGTTCATCTTGAGACTTGCATCCAACACCACCCTGTAGACTGATCGTTTGTGTTCAAAATCCAGTTACTTTCTGGCAAACATTCAGCCCAATCAACAAATCTTTCTGATCAACTTCCACAAAAATATACTAAGTAAAAGCCTATGTCCCAGCTATTCAATTTCAGCAAATATCAATTTGAATATCTCTTATCTAAAGCACAAGATTAAATTAAGATGAATGTTGCTCATAATCTTAGCATCTGATTATTTCTATGGAGCACATGGAATAAATTCCATTTAGTATCGCTGGTAGATCAACAGCACTCTTAGTTTTGCTTCTGTAGTTAGGGAAATTTAAAAATCTAATAGAGGAGATAGAAAGGTAGAGAATTACATTTCTATTTTAATGAGAAGGGAAAATCTTCTTTTAAGGCTGTATGTGCAGGGGTAGACTGATCTATACAAATGGACTAACCATTTCTCAAGAGGAAAAATGCAGCATATTTTACTTTACCAACCCCCAGCCCATCTGCATTTGGGTCGGAAAAAATATGAGGAATAAGTATATGGCTTGGTTTGGCTGGGGCAGTAATACCTGTTAAAGCAATCTGGGCATTGTTGTCAACAGATTAAACATAGCTGCTAAAACAGAAAAATGAAGCATAGAACTGAGATCAGAGGATGTAACTGTATCACTCTATTCTGCCTAAATCAGATGCATTTGGAGAATTGTGTCCAGTTTTAGTCTAGTAGCAGTGTTCCAATATCTCAGGGGTTGCCACAAAGAAGAGAGAGTCAAGATATTCTCCAAAGCACCTGAGGGGGAAGGACAAGAACTTATGGATGGAAACTAATCAAGGAGAGAAGCAACCTAGAACTAAGGAGATTTTTTATTATAGTTAGAACAATTAATCAGTGGAACAACCTACCTCTAGAGGTTGTGAGTGCTCCAACACTGGAAGTTTTTAAGAAGAGATTGGACAACCGTTTGTCTGAAATGGTAATGGGTTTCCTGCCTAAGCAGGGGGTTGGACTAGAAGCCCTCCAAGATCCTTTCCAACTCTGTTATTCTATTCTATTCTATTCTATTCTATTCTATTCTATTCTATTCTATTCTATTCTATTCTATTCCATTCCACTCCATACAATGCAAAAAGGACCACAACAAATTGAAGTGATTTCAGTAAAGGGCCATCAAAATGATGAAGAGTCTGTAAACTAAATTTTGTAATGAATGGTTAAAAGCTCTGGGTGCCTTTAGCCTACAGAAAAAAAATAATGAAGACTGAAATGATTGCATCTTGAACACCTGAAAGGTTATCATACAGATGAAGTAATTTGTTATGCCTCAAGTGAGAACTCTGAATTGATTTGCTCTATGAACCATTTATTGGTTTTCTTATTCGTGGTGTTTTCAGGACTGTTCTCCAACAAGGCTCAAAAGTGCCAATATTCTTTATATCCTGATTCTTCAATTTTCACTTCCATTGAGTGTCACATAGAAAACCATTGCCTGCATAATTGTTATCTGTGCACCCACATCATGGAATCGGAGTATCTTTTCATTCATTGTTATCACACAAAGGGCTATCATACAATATCAGTCTTGACTGTTGGCTCCCTTATGGTTGACAATCAATCCTAAAAGGCAGAAGCTATCCACCATTTCAAAACTGTCATTACTATTTTTGAGGCTGTTGCCATACCTGTTGTTACTGTTTTGGTCTTCTTTACATGTAATCTTAATTCCATTTTTTTACACTTTGCTACTTGGCTTTCATTATGGAGCTTCCAGTTCATTTGCCTTTTCAGCTATGAGAGTAGGATCATTAGCAAAGCATGTGTTATGTTTTTTTCCCCCTCTGCAATTGGTTGTATCATCCTTCACAGAGAAGAGCACAGTGAATATAGGACATTATTGTTTATATTAGGTTTGGAAAAAGTATAGTTCTTATTTGAGAAAAAGCAGTTTAGTATATGTTGAAACTGAGCATGGAAAGAAAAGCATCATTCATTTGGGCGCCTCTTATACTTACAGTAAGTGCACCTGTTGAGGTAAGCACAACTCCAGGACATTACTCAGCCTTTGGATCAAAGACAGAACATCCTTGCCATGCACTTAAAAAACAAATCTTCTCCCCATAATATTCCTCAGCTTCAGGTTTCATTGGTTGTCAATTACAGCCCTTGGAAGTACATGGAAATAGTGCAACATGAAAAAAAAACCATGAAAGAATCACTTGTTCTTTTTTGACTTACATTATGAAAATATGTCTACATATGACACTTAGCCAGTTGTATATCATTACTACTAAACTCTGAAATAATGAAAAAAGAGCCCACTGGTTTTCTTTCCTTTATGGGCTTGTTCTTACTGAGTATCAAACCAAATAGATGCCAGAAAACTGAGTATGGAGCCTCAAGATGATTAGCTGGCAGACTGAAAATGAGGCATCTTGTGTTCAGTAAGATATAACATAATAACAGAGTTGGAAGGGAGCTTGGAGGCCTTCTAGTTCAACCCCCTGCCCAGACAGAAAACCCTATACCATTTCAGACAAATTATTGTCCAATATCTTCTTTAAAACCTCCAGTATTGGAGCACCCACAGATTCTGGAAGCAAGTTGTTTCACTGTTTACTTGCTCAACTGTCAGGAAATTACTTGGACAAAGTTAGACACACATATACCCCAAATAATATATGATATGATATGATATGATATGATATGATATGATATGATATGATATGATATGATAATATTTAAACTGAACAACAGTGAGTTAATTGATATATCACTTTCTATATCAGAGGGAGAGGGAGTCAAGCTATTCTCCAAAGCATCTGAAGGCAGGACAAGAAGCAATGGATGGAAACTAATCAAGGAGAGAAGCAACCTAGAACTAAGGAGAAATTTTTCTTATAGTTAGAACAATTGATCAGTGGAACAACCTACTTCTAGAGGTTGTGAGTGCTCCAACACTGGAAGTTTTTAAGAAGAAATTGGACAACCATTTGTCTGAAATGGTAGTTTCCTGCCTACCAAGTGCCTTCCAAGTGGTTGGACTAGAAGATCTCCAAGGTCCCTTCCAACATTATGATTATGACTATGATTATGAAAAAATATCCACAGGCTTCACTTAGTGTAAAATGTTGCCACTTGCAACTAACCAATACATGTTACCTCTATTGAATATGGTACCTATATTAATAGATGCATAATGGTTTCCAGCACTTTCCCAGCTATAATTTTGTGTTGACTTGAAAAGACCTATATGAGACTATCTGACTGACTACTTCCCCAATGTCAACCTATCCAGATGTTAAGGTCTGCAGGAGGGGATCTTTTGAAAATGCCGTCAGGTTGTTTTCCCATAGAATGGCATTTGCACCAATGATAATGTGGCTGATACAAGATAAGTAAGAAAAGACATATCTTCCTGGTTGATATGAGTTAGAAAGTTTTGCGTGGAGTGCCTGCAATTTCATTTTTTCCTTATTAAATCTATTCTCCTCAAATATTGTTTTTTTAACCATACTTTATTTCAGGAAGGAAAATTGCTATGAAAAGTGCTCTTCTTGTATTTCTGAAAACGACTAAGCCTTTTCTTAACTATCTCAATATTGTGTTTTGGAAACAAAACGTTAATTGCATTTCCTTCCTGCAGGTAGAGATTCCCCCTATTAACTCAGTATATGATTTGGCTATTTCATTAGTGAAATAAAAGCATAGACATACTTGATAAAGTGATACTGCACTCTACACTGATGATCAGGGATGAGTGGATGAAAATCCTGAAATATTGAATGATATGAATCAATGTTACTGAATTGCAGAGGTGAAGGCCCATTGATGCTCATGCAATTTAATGGACTTCAGACTACACTTTAAAAGGAAGCTCAGATTGTCCATTTAAGCTTGCAGAGGCTTTGAAAATTGGTATGGTAGAAGCTGGAAAAATACAATCTGCCACATTTTGGCCTCTTGAATGAGCACAATTGTTGCCATAGAGATTCCTTGTATTTCTTGCTCTCTCACATGTAAATTATCAGTCAATCGCAATATTGTATTAAAATACCCTGGTACGACTTCTAGTAACTGAGTGGAAGAATTAGAAGGAAATTTGGAATGAGGCCTTTATAATCACCTCTTCAGGCTGAGGATTATGCAAGCCACATGACTGACTTTACACATAACAATGGACTGTTCAATATTTTGGATTTCCTATTATCCTTTCAGATATGGCCTTTCCCCATCTGCCTCTGGGTAAAATATGCAAGATCTCTGTACTTGGCAGAATGAAAATATGATGCACTTTGTAAGCATGAAGAACGCATGGCCCATTGAACAATTGGCCTCTGTTGTTCTGCTCAAATCCAAATAGGACAGGCCAATTAATAATGCGTGACATGGGGTGACATGATAGCAGTCTTCCAGTATTTAAGGGGCTGTCACAAAGAAAAGGGGGTCAACCTATTCATCAAAGCACTTGAAGGCAGGACAAGAAGTAATGGATGGAAACTTATCAAAAAGCAATCCAATCTAGAATTAAGGATAAATTTCATGACTGTGAGAACAATTAATATGTGGAGCAGCTTGCCTTCAGATGTTTGGGTGCTCCATCACTTGTGGTTTTTAAGAAAAGTTTGAAAAGAGCAGGAGGTTGGACCAGAAGACCCCCAGAGTCCCTTCCAACTCTGTTTTTTTTTAAAAAAAATAATTTTATTATATACTGTAGCTTGACACATCTATTTATTCATCTTGATTGCTTTTCTCCCTCAGCATAATCATAGTTGAGCCTTTGTGCTACTGTGGCAATATTGAAAGATTGAATATGTACCTTTTGAGGCTTCTGTTCCTTTAACAACTGACTTTCAGAAAGAAATTCAGCAGAAGAGCAAAACGTTGTTGCTCTGCTATGGCAAGAAAGCTTCAGAATCTTGCAGCTATAGAAGGCAATGAATTATGGGTACTTCTCTATGGACCCAAGGCACTTCATAAAAACCTCTCCAGTAGCCATTCCAAAATCTTTCCTTTGAGAATCTTAAGAACTCAGCTCCCATAATTCCCATTGTACTGATTTAGCAATTATAATTTAACTTAACATAATCCTAATTTGCTTCTTGGTAACTTGTTTTTTGTTTATTTTCTAAGGCCCATCATTCCAGACCTGCCTGTTAGCATCACTGGTTTTCAGAGTTATAATTTAAAATTAATAGCCAGGAACCCATCCAAATGTCTGCAATTGGCAAAAAATACCAGCTGGTTCTCAATACTGCATATATTTTGGTCACTTTCTTTCCTTCTTCCTCAGTCTTAAGCAAGTAGCCACTACATTGTTTTACAAAGCTTTCAACGTGCATATTTAATTAATTTCATGTTAATGTTAAAATCTATGTGAAACAGTTTTCCAGAATTCTGCCTGAAAGAGAAGAGATAACCAGAGACCGCTGTGCTGTAATAAGATCCCAAATTTCACTCTTCCAGGACTTGGATATCCTGCTGTTGGGAGCCAAAGAAACAGTTCATATGAAAGGAAATGAGAACTGTTTCTATTGGCTGGAGTTTCTGGATGTTTGAAAGAAAAATGAATATTTCCTCACAGTGCAGATGCTTGATATTTTGGCATTGTACCCCAGCAAAAATTCATACCAACAAAAATTAATATCATTGCTTTTATGAGAAAAACTTCAATTCCAGGAAATATTAGTTTCATTCTTTATAGAGAAAATCTAAGGGAAAAAAAATGTTACATCTATTTTTTTAATGCAAATAGGTTGATTAATATATGATTACTCAGTAATTTGATCTACCATAAGCTGTACATTTGGAGCAGAATGAACGCACTTTTTGCCTCATCGGTTCTCTTTGGCAAACTAAAGAAAATGCAGGAAACTGCATACATCTTCCACTTAGAGTTCCCAGAATTCAAAACGAGGTGATTATGCCCAATGGGAATTCTAAAAATCTCAAAATATCTTGAAAGTTTCAAGTTGAAATGGGAAAAGGGTTGCTATATGTTAGTCTCTTTACCTCAATTTGCCTTGACCAGCTGTGACCTAGTAGCACTTAAAATCACCATAGCAACAAGCTATAGGGGTGACCCTTCTGATCCTTCCAAAAGAGCAGGGGACAGACTTGTCAAAGTTATATACTCTAAGAATATGGTTCATCTTGACTTTAATTTTGTTTTCTTAAGACAAAATGAATAACTGCAGATACCATGTACCAATAATGTAAAAAAAAAGAATAATAATATCACTTTACCAATCAAAAAACCAAGGCAGCAGAAAGAAAAGATGGGTGGTTTGGTCTAGTCATTCTCTTTTAGTTCAACAAATCTCAGCGGGTTATTGTGGGTAAAAATAGGAAGATGTACTCTACGTATCACCTTATCTCTATAAACCCAATAAACGAATTAAACTTTGGATGAACTCATTTTCCCCTTATGAACACACAACACTTAAGAGGTTGTGCCATTCTTCTCCAGCTTCTTTCTCTGTTTCATATTGTTCCCAACACATTCTTCATTCTTATTATTATTAATTTATACCTTTATTCTCTCTCAAAGAGAGTGCCCTGCTTTTTTCAAAATAATAATAATAATAAGAATAAGAATAAGAATAAGAATAAGAATAAGAATAAGAAGAAGAAGAAGAAGAAGAAGAAGAAGAAGAAGAAGAAGAAGAAGAAGAAGAAGAAGAAGAAGAAGAAGAAGAAGAAGAAGAAGAAGAAGAAGAAGAAGAAGAAGTGCCTTGGGTGCAATCCCAAAACAACTGAGCACCACTTGAACACCATTAGCATTGACAAATAGAAAATGATAAAATTAAACTGCTCTGGGACTTCAGAATTCAAACAGACAAGCACCTGCAACATAACACCCCAGACTTAACAATTGTCGATAAGAAAGACAAGAAAGTCTGGATAGTGGACGTGGCAGTGCCTGGAGATAGCAGAATAGAAGAGAAAGAACTGGAGAAGATAACAAAATACAAAGACCTACAAATAGAAATAGAAAGACTGTGGCAAAAGCAAGCAAGGGTAGTACCAATAGTCATAGGCTCCTTGGGTGCAATCCCAAAACAACTGGAGCACCACTTGAACACCATTGGCATTGACAAATTCGCTATTAGTCAATTGCAAAAGGCAGCCTTATTAGGAACTGCTTCCATCCTGCGACGATATCTGTAATACCATCAAACATCCACCTATCTGCCTATCCCAGGTCCTGGGTAAGGACTCGATAGATAGACAAAATGCCAAATCCAGTCTGAACATCTGGCTGACTGTGCGATGATCGATAATAATAATAATAATAATAATAATAATAATAATAATAATAATAATGAGAAGGAGAAGTAGAGGAGAAGAGAAGGAGAAGGAAGAAGAAGAAGAAGAAGAAGAAGAAGAAGAAGAAGAAGAAGAAGAAGAAGAAGAGAAGAAGAAGAAGAAGAAGAAGAAGAAGAAGAAGAAGAAGAAGAAGAAGAAGAAGAAGAAGAAGAAGAAGAAGAAGAAGAAGAAGAAGTGCCTTGGGTGCAATCCCAAAACAACTGAGCACCACTTGAACACCATTAGCATTGACAAATTCGCTATTAGTCAATTGCAAAAGGCGGCCTTACTAGGAACTGCTTTCATCCTGTGACAATATCTGCAATAACCTCAAACATCCACATCTGCCTATCCCAGGTCCTGGGTAAGGACTCGATAGGTAGACAAAATGCCAAATCCAGTCTGAACATCTGGCTGACTGTGCGATGATCAATAATAATAATAATAGTAGTAGTAGTAGTAGTAGTAGTAGTAGTAGTAGTAGTAGTAGTAGTAAAGTTGGAAGGGACCTTGGAGGTCATCTAGTCCAACCCCCTGCTCAGGCAGGAAACCCTATACCATTTCAGACAAATGGAGGTCCAGTCTCTTCTTAAAAACTTCCAGTGTTGGAGCATTCATCGCTTCTAGAGGCAGGTTGTTCCACTGTTTAATTGTTCTAACTGTCAGGAAGTTTCTCCCTAGTTCTAGGTTGCTTCTCTCCTTGATTAGTTTCCACCCATTGCTTCTTGTCCTGCCTTCAGGTGCCTTGGAAAATAGCTTGATTCCCTCTTCTTTGTGGCAGCCCCTGAGATATTGGAACACTGCTATCATGTTTCCCCCCAACTTAATATACACAATCACACTGTATAGTACCCAGTTGTAATCTATTGTCAAATACACATGGTTCAAAAGTGTCCCCTTGTTAATGGGTTCCTAATTTTGTCATCTGTTGTTATGAAATAATATACATAAACCTCCCAGTCCAGGAGTTTCCATCCTTCTCATGAAGATGAGATATGTTGAGCTGAATAACAGGCCATATCTCTATTAATTATATCCAGGGTTCTGTAAAAGGCATAACATATGAAGTTAATGTCACCCTTTTTCAGTGAGACTCAAGTTACCATAGACTCAAGATGAGAGTATAATATATAAGCTTGGAACTACATTGATCCCTAAACCTTTGTGTACCTCCCCTAGAATTCCTTCAAAAGTTATCACTCAACTGTAATTTTGAATGAGCAAAGATATATGATTCTTAAGAGTCCCACAGCTTGAGATTTAGACTTCAAGCAAAGGGCATTCATGGAGACTAATAGCAGTTGTTTCAAGCATAGACCACAATGAACTCAAGAAATGCTCAAATTTTAAAAATTGGATTATTAAGATATTTCTGCTCAGAAGAATGCTTATTGTTTGACATTAGAATTAAATTTTGTAGATGTCTTATTGTATTCAGTTTCAGTTATACTTGACAAAGAACATGCATTCATTTATTAAAATTATTTTTATAGATATCTCTGTGTATATGAAAGCACAAAGTAAAAAAAAATCTGTTGAAGAACCTATGTCTTTGTGGTTATAACCCAATAAGATACAGTGGGATATACTTTCAGAGAAGTTGAGAACTGGGCTGGCCAGAAGTACAATTTACCTGGTGTGTGGATGTGAATCATCTCCATAAAATCAAACTATTTCTAGACGGTATCTGAAAGAAATTATTTGTTAGGGAAGAATAAATAAATTGCATGTGACAAATCAGAACATCAGAAAGAAAGCAAATAATAATAATAATAATAATAATAATAATAATAATAATAATAATAATAATCCAGTATGGTCCAATATGCAATGCAAATTTGCAATCTCATATGGAACATATATATTAGAGCTGGAAAAATATTGCATAGGGCCAAACAGCCATGGGATGATTTCTAAGTTGCTTTGGTGTGCTAGTCTTGAATAGGTTGAAAATGGTACTGTGATATCCATGCATATTTATGATTTTGCAAATTCTTAGAAGAGTAAACACACAATCTGCTAAATGTCTTGCTGTACAGTTCAAGGTTTAACATGGCATCGTTTTCAAAAAGAAAAAAAATCCTCTTTTTGTTTTCTAGAGGTGAGAGAGTTCACCAAGTGCCTGAGGTTCTGAAGTTTATCATCAACAAGATCATAAATTGTTTACTTACCCATAAGTCATATTCAATTCAATGAGATGTTCACAAAAAATATTGCTCAAGTCACCAGTTGGCAATGATTTCCTCAGCTCTTGATATTCCTGACCTATTGACCCTTTAATTAACATTTCCTAAGTTCTCTCCCATCCCTCCCAAGTTAGTTTAGGACTAAAGTTTTAACATATGTAAACAATGGAAATAAGTTATCTTGAACAAGTCAGTCCCGTTATTTACAACTGCTTAGTATCAACCTTCCTGTACATTAAATTATTTTCATATAGTGCCCAGCTACCATATAAAATATAAGCAAAGAGCATGAGACATAGAAGTATTTAAATGTGCACCAGGGAATTTTCTTTTTGTAAAAACAATATTTCATGCATAGAACAAATCTTTCTAGTCTGCTAGAGCAGCGGTTCTCAACGTTTGTGAGACGGCGACTCCCGTCACACAAACGTTATGCGCATGCGTGGCGCGGCACGCATGGGGGCGCCCCCCCGTGCGCAGCGCGCATGCGTGGCGCCCCTATGCATGGCGCGCATGCGTGGCACCACCCCCGGAGGCACGACGCCACCCCATGCGCGGTGCGCATGCGTGGCGCCTCTCCCGGAGGGGAGAAAATGGCGGATCGCCGCCTTTGGTGACCCCCGAAAAGTGGCCGATCGACCCCAAATGGGGTCGCGACCCATAGGTTGAGAACCGCTGTGCTAGAGGCTCAGAATTATGACTTTTTATTTGCAATGGACAAGAGGCCAACCCTGTCATGAAGAATCATAGAATGTTGTCTTCCTAGACAATCCATAGACTGAGGGAATGAAATGAAGGCCACAATGAATATTGAGCAATGCAGCAGGATTATTTTTTTAAAATTCAGGGCTTTTCCTCACAGCCATAATAATGGATATTTCTCCCATCCTTGAGTTGACAGTAAAGTACGCTATAAAATTAGTGCTGCCGGAACATCTACACTCTCTTTTCCCTCACTGATGAGGCTGGAGACTGGGGCTCTTTCAGGGTTGGAATAGGGCAACAATGGTTAGGTCCCACTGGCTGCATCTCCTCTTCCTCAAGGATTGCTTGCTACAGAAAAAATAAAATAAGCACCAATTGTCTTTATGTCTCATGGGATTAGTTAGGTGACTAGATGGATGGGCAGTGCCTCAGAGAGAGGCTTTTATCACTTTCAAGTTGTCTAAACAAAGCATAGAAGTTGCTGGGTCAGGGAAGGCCATAGATCTGTTTGTTTAAAAATAGATCTACCAGGCTTTGGGTGTAGTGCTAAACACACATCCATAAAAATTATCTAGCTGAAAGCCACATGCTTTTGGACAGAAGCAGACTGAAATGTGAGGAAACTCTTCAGAAAGCAATCAGCTGCTTCATCCTGCAGTCCTCCATGCTATGGTCTTATAGTTGGACATGAGGCAAAATGGGAAGGAGGGATCAGTAAGTGTTGTAAGGGAATGTCAGCATTGGCAGTGAGTTGTTGCATTCAGTTCAGCTAATTCTCCTCAACAGGGACTGAAAGGAGAAACAGGCAGGACTTGTTTAATTTTACCAGAGCTCCCATAGTCCCAAATCAGCAAATGATGCAAGGAAATGATGGCTGGGAACTGTTGAGTCCTTGGCGGGAAGCAGACACGAGAAGCAGTTGAAGTTCTCAGTTTTCTTTATTCTGCGTTCAGCTTAAAGTAGATGGCTTCAGCAGCTCCCAAAACCTCCCAGCTTCTTATATAGACATTTCCCGGGTAAATGCGATACTTTTCCCGCGCCAGCACCCGCGCATGCGCACGGCGCTGGCGACAGCCTGTCTGGTCCCGGGCAGCTTTGCACCTGCCCGGGACTGCCTGCAAACGCCCCGAGCCGTTTGCAAGGCTCGGGACATAACACCCCTTTCCCCCGGGCTAAAACTACTACCAACATATAATCATTTATTTTATGCAGTGTTCTGCTTCTCAGTGCTCCTATCGTTACCTGGCTTTTGTTTAGCCAGCAATGTTATGTAATCCTCTAAGTATTTAGGAGACTTCTTTGCTCTCTGTGACCTTCTCAGCTCTGGGTTACTAGCATGAGTTCCCTGACTGGAGGGAGATGTGAGCCTGTTCTCCTTATTTTGCCTTGGTGCCTTCCAAGGACTGTGCCCCGATGCCTGGCCTGCTTGCTTGCCCACCGGGCTCGTCAGGCCAGGGCTTCTGTCACTTTGTGACCTGGTTGACCTGCCTAGCTGTAGACCCTCGGGCCCCTTGAAGTGATAGCCACTGCTGGGCGTCTCTGTTGAACCTCCTAGGTCCGTCCAAGACCTGTCAGGAGGCTGTCCATTCCCTGAACCCCGTTCTGTGTCCGGGCTTGTGTGGGTTTCTGTACTTTCCCAAAACTCAGTTACTCCCTGATTTGGGCTAGAGGTGTTGTAGTCGGGACTTGGTTCCTCGACCACCTCCCTGTATGTTTGACCCCCTGTAGGATTTGGGGTAAGGTCAGGCCAACCTTGGAGATTGTGTGCCAGCTCTCTTGCGGGGAATGATTTGTTGGGATGCCCCCGGGTATCCTCCGTGACTGGAGTGCTGTGTGATGTGTGTGGAAAGTGAGTATGCCCCCGGGGTGACTCCCTGGCTGGAGTAGGCGTGGATGCCTGGTAATTAGGTAGGCTCATAGAATTCTTGTTCGGAGCTCTCGCGGAACCCTGGGATGGGCCGTTTGTAGCTCCATCAGTGGAGATGGGCAGCAGCTCGTGCCCTTCCCTTTGCTCCAAAGGGTCCCCCTCCCCCCCTGGAAAAGACCCAGGAGTCTCATCTGAAAAGTCCCGCCGAGGGCGGAGTTGGTCGATGTGCCGACGCAGGACACGACCGTTGTCCAGGGCTACCTCGTAGGAGAGAGGACCTGTGACCCTGGAAATAGAAGCGGGGACCCATGTATGACCAGGCCCGTAATTGCGAGCCCAAACCGGGGCACCCACAAGTAGTTGTCTAGGTGCCCTAGGATGTGAGGTAGATGAAGGCAGTCTGTCCGGATGCAACCGGTCAAGTTTAGTAGTAAGTTGACGCCCCCAACGAAGTTCAGCTGGGCTTCTCCCTGTAGAAGTGGACGGTGTGGTGCGATAAGAAAGGAGAAAGTCAGCCAACCTGTGATGCCAGTCCCCGTAGGTGAGTCTTTTCAATACGTCCTTTGTGATGCGCACCATCCGTTCAGCCATACCGTTGGTGGACGGGTGGAAGGGTGCAGACGTGGCATGACGAATCATGTTTGCCTGTAAGAAAGCTTGGAATTCGGAGGAAGTGAATTGAGGGCCGTTGTCGGACACAATGACATCTGGCAGCCCGTGTGCAGCAAAAATCCCCCTCAGTACCTGAATAGTCTTTGCAGTGGTGGTGGATGAGACAGGTACAACCTCAAGCCATTTCGAGTGGCTGTCAACAAGGACCAAGAAGAACTGGCCCTGAAAGGGTCCAGCGTAGTCAATGTGCACCCTAGACCATGGGGACTGTGTTTCCTCCCATCTATGCACGGGAGCTTGGGGCATCTCTGGGCGAGATCGTTGGCACAGGTGGCATGCATGCACCTTAGCCTCAATATCTTTATCTAAACCAGGCCACCACAAGTGGCTGCGCGCAAGAGCCTTCATACGAACAATGCCAGGATGACCCTCGTGGAGGGATTCTAAGACCCTAGTCCTCATTGAGGTGGGAATGACAACTCTGTTTCCCCAAAGCAGACAACCCTGAGAAAGGGACAGCTCGTTCCTTTTGGACCAGAAACTCTGAAACTCAGGACTAGGGCAGTGCTCAGGCCAACCGGACAAAACCCAGGAACGGACACGTGAAAGTGTGTGATCTGTACCTGATTCAGCGGCAACATCCCTGGCACTGAGAGGGAGCTCGGGCAAGGCTTGGATTGATAGAATGTTGACAGCTGGCGCAGGGTCAGCTTCTACTACTGGCAGAGGCAATCTACTGAGGCCATCAGGATGGCCCATTTCTTTTCCAGGCTTGTGGAGTAAAGAAAAATCATATGCAGACAAAAAATAGACCACCTAAGCATTCTAGGGGAAATGATTTGGGGAGTCTGCTTACGTGTGGTAAACAGTCCCAGCAGAGGCTTATGGTCAGTGAAGACCGTGAAGTGCCTGCCATATAGAAAGTCATGGAATTTTTTAATTCCCGCAACAACAGCCAGAGCCTCCCTGTCTATCTGAGCGTAGTTGCGCTCAGCAGAAGACAATGTTCTGGAGTAATATGCAACAGGAACCTGAGTTCCATCAGACCTGAGGTGGATCAGGACAGCTCCAACCCCGTAAGGGGACGCATCACAAGCGATGCACACAGGAAGGGACTCGTTGAAATGTGCAAGTACACTGTTAGAAGTGAGCAAAGCCTTGACTTTGTTAAAACAAACCTCATGCGTTTGTGACCACTGCCACACTGCTTGCTTGTCTAGTAGCCTGTGAAGAGGCTCAGCTACACTAGCTTTATGAGGAAGAAAAGAATTGTAGAAATTCAGGAGGCCCAGGAAGGCCTGAAGTTCGGCCTTGGACTTTGGCCTAGGTGCTTCTTTTTTTTTTTTTTTTTTTTTATTGAAAGTTTTATAAATTTTACAAAAAAGGAAAAATAATACAAAACAAGAGGCAACATATACAGAAAAATAAAACTAAACAATACATATATTAAATAAAAAAAAAAACAAAACCCCATCCCCCAGCCCTCCCAAAAAAAAAAAAAGGAAAAAAAAACCCTCCCTTCCCCCCCCCCCTGAGCTTCCCAGAGCAGAATATAGGCTTAAAAAATAAAAATAAAAATTAAATTAAAAACTTTATATTTATATATATAAAAAATTATCTATAATATATATGAAAATAAAACTTATGAAAAAACTATATAATATTTTTGTATACCCAATCTAAATTGTATAAATTTTATCCATTTATCCCAACAGCAAAAAACTTCTCTTGCGTTTGTTGCTTTAAGAAAGCCGAAATCTTTGCCATTTCTGCCAGATAAGCTACTTTAAGAAACCATTCCTGCAATGTAGGCAAAGATTCCTTCTTCCAGTATTGTCCTACTAACCGCCTAGCGGCTGTGATCAAGTTTAACATCAATACAACCTCCTTTGTATCACAATCTGTAACAATACCTAACAAAAATAATTGCGGAGTGAATTTTACCCTCCTTCTAAATATTCTCTGGATATTCCACCATATTTTGATCCAAAATGCTTTTATCTCTCTGCATGACCACCAAATATGATAATAGGAAGCCTCCTTATAACCACATCTCCAGCATTTAGGTTGCACGTCAGGGTACATGTAAGACATTTTTTGTGGATTAAGGTGCCATCTATAAAACATTTTATAAAAATTCTCCCTTAAGTTCTGTGCTTGAGTAAATTTGACATTTCTCACCCAAATAGTTTCCCAGGTGTCCAATGAAACTGGCTCACCAAAGTTCTGCGCCCATCTAATCATACAATCTTTAATTAGTTCCGTTTCTGAGTCCAATTCAACTAAAACCCCATAAATTCTCTTAATGTGGGTTTGTCGTTGATCCTTCAGTTGCTTAATAAGATTTTCATCTTCTCTAAGAAAACCCACCTTACAATCCATCTTCCATCTATCTAATAGTTGCCTATATTGGAACCTAGAATAAGTAAAATTTTCTTGTGCTAACTCTTCCCGTGATTTTAATTGCCAGTTTTGTCCATCCCATTTAAGTAACTGTCTATAAGACACCATATCCATTTTAACCACTCTTTTTATTCCTTCTATCGCATGCCAAGGTATAGCCCATAATGGTACTTTAAAATCACTTTTATAATATTTTCTCCAGATCCTAAGTAAAGAAATTCTTAAAATATGAGATTTAAAAGCCCAATCTATTTTTTATTAAATATTAAATAGGCATGCCACCCATAAAGTAAATCCCATCCCTCTAAGTAAAGTATCTCAGAATTTGTCAAATTTACCCAATCACTAATTAATGTTAAAACCACAGCATCATAATATAATTTCAAATTTGGTACCTTAAGTCCACCCCTCTCACGGAAGTCTTGCATAATTTTAAACTTAACCCTTGGTTTTTTCCCTGCCCAAATAAATTTGTTGAGACCCGTCTGCCACTCATTTAAATTAATCTCATTTTTCAAAATTGGTAACATTTGAAACAAAAAAAGAAACTTGGGTAGAATATTCATTTTTATCACTGCAATTCTTCCCATGGGGGATAATTGCAACTTTTCCCAATTCTTCAAGTCCTTCTGTACCCTGACCCACAACCTTTCATAATTATTTTTAAATAATTTTGCATTAGAAACAGACAGCATCACCCCCAAATATTTTACCTTATTAACAATCTCAAAACCCGTCAAGTTGACCAACATCTGCTTCTCCTGACTCGACATATTTTTAGGTAAAATTTTAGTCTTATTTACGTTAATCTTAAAACCCGAGACCAAACCATAATGATGAATCAACTGTAATAAGTTTACTACAGAATAATCAGGTTGCGACATAGTAACAACCAAGTCATCCGCAAAAGCTCTCAACTTATATTCTTTTTTATTAACATATATTCCTTTAATTTCCTGAGACTCTCGAATTTTGATCAATCATATTTCCAATGTTAAAACAAACAACAATGGCGATAAAGGACACCCCTGTCTAGTACCTTTCTCTATTGTAAAAACCTCCGACAAACCTCCATTAACAATAAGTTGTGCCGGTTGTTTTTGATATATTACCGTAAGGGCTTGTAATATCTTTTCACCAAAATTCATTTCTTCCATTACTCTTAACATAAAATGCCAATTCAATTGATCAAATGCTTTTTCAGCATCTAAAAATATGAGCCCTGCAGGAACTTGGTTGTTCTTGTATAAATATTCTAGTAAATTAATAATTTGTCTGACATTATTTTTCATATACCTTCCTGTTATAAATCCTGATTGATCTTTATGCACAAGATGATGCACCACCCTCATAAGCCTATTTACCAAAATTTTTACAAATATCTTATAATCAACATTTAAAAGAGATATAGGCCTGTAATTTTTTGGTAGGGTAAGATCTTGATCCTCCTTTGGAATCAATGATATAAAAGCACTACGCCATGAAGGAGGAATCTCTAAACCCTGTAAAATACCATTAAAAAGATCATGTAATGGTTTGATCATCTCCTCTATTAGAACTTTGTAATAAACAGCTGTTAACCCATCCGTACCCGGTGCTTTCCCTAATTTCAATTGTTGAATTGCTGAGGTAATTTCCTCCTTAGTAATTAAACCATTAATTTCATATGTCTGATCCTCAGTCAGTTTAGGAAAACTTGCCTCAGCTAAATATTTATTTATATCTAGCATTTGTATATTAGTAGATTTATATAGGTTTTGATAATAATCCAAAAAAGATTTTTTAATCAATTCATTCTGAGAAACTAATTTACCCTTATAGTTTATTTTCTCTATTATTCTTTGTCTCTGTTTCTTTCTTAATTGATAAGCCAACCATCTCACAGGCTTATTGGCATTACAAAATGTATTTTGTTTCATAAATAATAAGTTGGTTGCAGCTTGATCTGCTATCAACATATTAAATTGTGACCTTAATAACTGTACAGATTCTTTAATACTCTCATCAGAAGGATTTAAAATCAAAGCCCTTTCTTTTAATTTAATTTCATCTTCAAGTTCTCTACGTTTCTGAATCTGATTTCGCTTCTAAAAATTATTCATTTTTATCAAAACACCGCGCATAAATGCTTTACCTGCATCCCATACCATTGACATTGAAGTCCCCTTATACATATTCAAAGCAAAATAGTCCTTTAAACACTCCTTTAGTTTTTGAACATTCTTTTCTTGTCTAAACAAATTTTCATTAACTCTCCAGGATCTTCTTTCCTCTTTCTCTTGAATCAGCTCCATCCAAACTGGACTATGATCCGTCAGTGATCTAGGAAAAATCTTAACATTCTGTACTTTATTATACAAGTCCGTGGTAATCAAGAAAAAGTCAATTCTTGAAAAAGATTGGTGTCTATCAGAAAAAAAAGTAAAGTCTCTCTCCTCTTGATTACGTTCCCGCCAATAATCCCTTAATTCCCAGTCTTCTTTCATGTCAAAAAGGCTTTAGGTAGCCTTGCTTGTTTAAGAAAAGGAGAGGAACCTTTCTTATCCCTTAGTGTATCTAAGACACCATTCCAATCACCCATTAATACCACTGATCTATAATCAAGCAAAGTTATTTTTTGATGTAACTGTTTATAAAATTGGTCCTGTTGTTGATTTGGAGCGTAAAGTCCAACTATAAGTACTTTCTTACCATATATACCAAGTTCAATCATCACATATCTCCCCTGGGGATCTGATTCTACCAGACAAGCTGGTAGGTTTTGTTTAACATATATAACAACTCCCCCTTTCTTCCCAGGAGCAGGAGATATAAACTGAGATCCCAAACGAGCATTAACTAAATATTTCTGGTCTTTAAGTAAAATATGAGTTTCCTGTAGACAAATAACATCATTGGTATGTTGCTTCAAATAATAAAAGATTTTTTTTCCGTTTCTGAGGAGAATTCAATCCATTAACATTCCAGGTCAAAAACTTTGCCATCTCCCTTGGCACGCAGCCTGGAGAAGACACCATCAAAATCTGAAAGAGCTGCATGTGTTGCATAACTCTTGGGTCTTGCTCCTCCCACCGGCGGTGATGCACTTCCAGGAGAACTCTCTTTAGGCTCTTTTTTACGTTGCTCCTTCTCTTTACGCTTATAGGCTGCACGAGTCATCCTCTGCTCTTTAGCCTCCGTCTGGCGTTGCTTTGCCGCTTCTATCATCCCTGAGGAAACCAAATCTAATGCCTCAGATTGCTGCTCAGCTTCCTTACCACTCAAAGATTTCCGACCAGATGAAGTTGAGCCTGCACCCAGGACCGAAGTATAAAAATCTCTAGCTTTATCAACTGTGTTCAATATGTAGCGTGTCCCAGCATGGCTCAAAACAATACCCATCGGAATTTCCCATCTAAATGGCATCGATCTAGCTTTAAGCTCATTGGTTAAAAAAGCAAAGTCTTTTATACTTCTTAAAATTTTGGATGGGATTTCCTTTAGAATGATGACATCTTGGGCGGCAATCTGAAATCTTTTGTTGTAAAAGGCTTGTATAATCTCATTCCGCAGGGACTTCTTTGTAAAGTAAATCACCACATCTCTAGGCAAATTCTTCTGCTTAGCAATCCAAGAGTTGAGTCTATAAATTTTTTCCACTTCTCTCTGTAATTCTCCTTTATCCATATCCAAGGCCAGCGCCAGATCAGTAAGGACCACCTCCACCAAATCTTGATTGATATCTTCCTTGAGGCCTCTACTCCTCAGGGCATACTCCATCTGTCTGTACTGAAACATCAAAATATCTTCTTGTGAGGAGTCCACCTTCCTTTCCACGTCTTGAATTTTGTCATCCAAAGAGTCAACTTTGTCTTCCACGTCCTCAAGCCTTGCGTCAAGCTTAACCACCACAGTAGCCAAACCTGAAACAGCTGCCAATATATCTTGTCGTAGTTCATTATTATTTTCTTGCAATTTAGACTTTATCCCCGTTATCTCTTCTTTGAGATCAGATTTAATTTCTGATTTAATCTGTGAAACAAATTGATTCATTTCCTCTCTCATTTGAACTACAATCTCTCCAATTATGCCTCTAACCTCTTGTACTGAAAGTCCAGGTAGAGGAGGGGAGGGTGGTGGCTGAGCCGGTGGTACATGTTTAGATTGTTGTTGTAGCTGTGCAGTGGAAGTTATAGGAGAAGAAATAACCTTAGGTGCTGAGGAAGGCTGCTGCCTCTTTGAAGCCATTTTAAAAAGCACAATTGTCACGTCCCTTTCCCCTCCAGCCAAAAAGGGAGGAGGAAAGAAAAAAAAAATTTTTAAAAAGAGACAAACTATAGTCATTAAAAGTCCAGAGTAAATCCAAAGAATAAGTAGTAAAAGAGCAAACAGTTCAAAAGAAAAAATTCTAAAACAAAAGCAAAAGCAGAAGCAAAAAACAGTCCTTAGAAAGGGAAAGTAAAACAAAAGAGAAAGGAAAAAAAACTCCGACAGTTTCAAAACGCCATCTTAAATCCTTTCACTAGTATAACAAAAAAAAAGGAGGAAAAATAGTAAAAATCAAAAGATAAAAAAATAAACACCTAAAATATAACAAAAAATCCTTTAAACTGCTCCGTCCGTTTAAAAATTAATCACCAAAATGCTGTAAACACGGAGATAGAAGCGGCGGTTTCTTTTGCTTCCTAGGAAGCAAAAACAGCTGGGAGGCGGAGATCAGCAAGAGCTCCGAGGGAACACTCCTTTCACCCCCTCGAGAAATAAATCCAGAGGGGGTTCAGGGGTTCTACCTCTACTCTTGCGTTCTCTGTCCCTTCCCTTTGCCCGGGAAGGGATTTCCGAGCCGCGGGCCAGCTGATGCGCGCTGCGCTCCGCGGCTCTGACACTTCCCCAGCTGGACGGCTAAAAGCTAGCCGCCATCGCCGTCGCCTCCCACCGGAAGCTCCGGCCTAGGTGCTTCTAAAATAGCAGTTAGTTTGGATTCAGCAGGGTGAATCCCAGCAGCATCAATTTTGAACCCCAGAAATTCAGTAGAAGGCACCCCAATCTTGCATTTGTCTTTTTGAGCTTGAGGCCTGATTTCCTGAATCTTAACAGAACAGCCCTTAGCCTTTCAGCTAGAATGTGTGTGGAGTCTCCTGCAATTAAGACATCATCAAAGTAGGGGCAAACCCCCGGTATGCCCCGCAGTGTGTTTTCCATTACGCTTTGGAAAATCCCAGGAGCGACATTCACTCCAAACTGCAGCCTTTTTACCTTAAAGGCTCCCCTGTGGGTCACAATAGTCTGAGCTATAGCAGCATCATCATCAACAGGCAGCTGTTGATACGCTTGAGCTAGGTCAAGCTTTGCAAAAACGCGCCCCCCCTTGAGGGAGGCCAGAATATGACTGACCACAGGAACAGGATAGGCATGTTGCTGCAATGCCTTATTCAGAGTGCATTTGTAGTCAGCACAAATGCGAATGTCCCCATTTGCCTTTAGAGGCGTGACAATGGGGGTCTCCCAAGGACTGGAATCAACAGGTTCTAGGATTCCCTGTTGAATCAGTTTGTCTAACTCAGTGTCAATTTTACTCTTTAAAGCAAAAGGGACCCTTCTTGCTTTAATTCTAATGGGAGTGACAGTGGGGTCTAGCTTTAAGGACACAGGGGGTCCTTTGAATGTGCCCAGCTGGGGGCTGAAAACATCTGCAAATTCTTTGCAGACTTCCTGTAGGTCGAGTGTTTGTAAACTGTTGAGTCCTGTGACGTGTATCCCCAGGGCCTCAAACCAATCGAGTCCTATGAGACTCGTTCGTTCACCCCCTACTACTAATAAGTCTAGTGGACCTTCAAAACTCTTGTATTGCACGTTAAGGGTGGCCTCCCCCTTAACACACACTCTTGAATTTTGAAAATCTGTTAACACAATGTCAGAAGGCCTTAACTTGGCCTGAGTTCCACTACCGGAACAAATCTTCCTAAATGTATGCAAGGAGATAATTGAAAAGGCAGACCCTGTGTCTAGTTCCATAGATAATGGAACCCCTTGTAGCTTCACCTTGAGTGACAGCTTTTTCTTAATGGGCTTGTGTGTGCCTGTCCTAAGGATGCTTCTTCGCGAAGCGCAAAACCCTACCCTATTCTGGCTGGGGAATCTGGTACCTTTCAGGCGCAGTTCTTCCTGAGGTTGTACCTTTCGTCGGCCCAGACACACAGCTGCAATGTGTCCTTGTTTGCCGCATGCCCGGCAGGTAGCGGAGCGGAACTTGCCGTCGGTTCTCCTGTGGCGACCGCCACAGCCGATGCACTTGAGCGGAACTGAAGAGCTTCCCTTCTGTTTTTCTTCCTTCGTGGGGTGGAGACGGTCGGCTTCCTCGTCCGGATCCTCCTCGGAGTTTCTTTGGACGTCTTCCTGGTGCACGGATGCAACCTCTGGACTGTTTCTGATCGGCCGCATGTTCTTGACAGCGCCGCCTGCTGCTTCTTCTGCGGTGACTTCCCTTAAGGCATCTTGGTAGGACAGTTCTTCTTTAGCGAAAAGTCTCTGTTGTAGATCTCGATGCCTTAACCCGCACACGAATCGGTCCCTCAGTCGTTCTTCGAGGTCTTTGAACTCGCAGTGCTTGGCGGCCTTCCGTAATGCGGCGATGAATTCTTTGGCCGACTCACCGGGCCGTTGATCCCTCTGCTCGAAGGTGTGGCGCCATGCGATGACGGACATCTTGGGGTGGAAGTGCTCCTTCAGTAGCTTCTTCAGATCTGCGTAGCTTACAGACTCTACTGGAACAGGTGCTGCAAGGTTTTCTGCGATGTCGAAGGCGTCTTGGCCGCAAACACAAAGCAAGGTGGCAGCCTTGAAGCTCTCTTCCCTCACTTGGTTTGCTTTGAAGTAGTTCTCCACCCTGGCTACATATGACTCCCACCGCTCTGGATGTGAGACGTCGAATTCCGAAAGCCTTCCGATTTTCGCCATCTTCAGGAGACGGGTCTATCAGCCAGCCTACCCCTGAATGCGCACTGGATTGGCGGGTAGCTGCCGAGTCGACGCCGTTCCGCCGCTCAGGACTCACTTGGGTAAGCTTACACTTCTTCCTTTCCAGGCGGTGTAAGGCGATCCCACCCTCGTCGCCAGTGTTGAGTCCTTGGCGGGAAGCAGACACGAGAAGCAGTTGAAGTTCTCAGTTTTCTTTATTCTGCGTTCAGCTTACAAGTAGATGGCTTCAGCAGCTCCCAAAACCTCCCAGCTTCTTATATAGACATTTCCCGGGTAAATGCGATACTTTTCCCGCGCCAGCACCCGCGCATGCGCACGGCGCTGGCGACAGCCTGTCTGGTCCCGGGCAGCTTTGCACCTGCCCGGGACTGCCTGCAAACGCCTGAGCCATTTGCAAGGCTCGGGACATAACACCAACAAGTGGAGAGAAGCATAAAAAATGATACTTCAACTTCTCTAGTGTAATAAAACCAGGATGCACTGGTTTTCATCACAATGATGAAAGAATTGTTGCAGCATCACACTGCAAGCTCCAGCCCTTTTGGCTGTTGGATGTTGCCACCCATGTAGAAAAGGGACAAAGCTTGAGCTATAGTGCTAAAATACCACTTACATCAATCCAACCCCATCCCTTGCCTCCTCCCCCCTCAAAATTGTTAGTCTCATAGAAGCCCATGTCAGCAAAAGTAATGGAAAACCTGTGAAACATAATTTTGGGCAGAACTGGATTTCTTTTATTGTTTTTTTGTTTAATCAGAAAATCAGTACTTTTTTTTTAAAAAAAAGATTGTTAAACACATCCTTAAAAACAGATCTAGTACTATTTCAGAAGAATGATAAAACTGTAAATGTAAGGAGTTCAGATCAAGCATTATGCACATGGATGAATCTGGAGAACCAAAATGGCCACAAGGGGAAGTGACCAATGGCCAGATGGGAGACAAGTGTCTGCAGTAATCTAAGCAAGCCAATAGGAGCTGAGTGGATCCTAGCATTTGATTGTAGGACCACCAACACCATCACTAAGTCACTGCAGATTGTGTGTATAACATGATGTCTGCTGGAAGAAGGGACAACTGCTTTAAAATTACAAGAGTGAATGACAACTCTAAAATGCTTCTGCTGTGGATAGCAGTTGAGTTGAGGATCTGCCTTCTCAAAATGTTTAGCAAGATGTTTTCATATTATGGTTAGGAGAATGTGAGGAGGAGCTTTTAGCAGCATCCATTTTCTTCTTCTTCTTCTTCTTCTTCTTCTTCTTCTTCTTCTTCTTCTTCTTCTTCTTCTTCTTCTTCTTCTTCATCTTCTATTCAATCATGGCATCATAGGAGCATGTGAACTGGAACCTTAATTACTATAAAATGTTAACACAATTCTGGATTCCCATTTGGCTAGTTTCCTTTTGAAAGAAAGACAATGAGTAGCATTCTGCACTGTAGTGAAATCATTACTAATGTGACCAAAAAGCAGTTTCTGCTGAAATCATAAGGACTCAGAAGAAGCTGTTTGGAGGTACTTTTGACTGATCATGCAGAAATCTCATCTCTGTCTCTTCTCTGTCAACAGAGAGTACAATGCATCCTGAGGTGAAGCAGAAAAAGCCTCTCAAGGTTACGATACCTCCTGCCACTCTGAAATTCTAAAAGCAGAAAGAAAGTGGTCTGCAATTTGTTGTACTTTTCAACAGAGGACTTCTGCTCTGGCAGTTAAATGATATTCCTGGTAAAGATTGAAGCTTTGAAGAACGATGATGATGATGATTGTCTCAGATAATTTCATAGCAATCTTCACATCTTGAATTTGGAAAGGGCATGACCTCGCTGGCACAAAAAATAATGACCTTGGAGAACTTCAGTGGCTATTATGGGTGATTAGTATGGAATTGCATCTGAAAGACCTTCACTGTAATTGACAAAGCCATTTTATTGCTGCACAAAGATAAAAGGCCATCTTTTGACACAGATTGAGCACCTACCTGTGCTCCAGGTTAGTTCGATTTGTTTGTGTTTGGTGCTGAATCTTGCTACACTGGCCTTTGTGCACTACTGGTTGTAAATATGTCAATCAACAGAGTCCACACAACAATTTTTAAAAAACCTTAATGCTGGTTTTAGAGATACATCCTTTTTTATGTAGGTTCCACATTTTCCTTTCATCAAGAAGTGTTCTGTTGTGGGTGTTGTTCTTTCCTTAAAAAGAAAAATGCACACATATTATTTAGCATGAGTAAAGATCAAACAAGCCATAGATTATAAACTTCTCTCAAGCTACCATAATTTCTTTTTCGGGAGTCAATAAGAATCATCAGGAATTAGTAAACAGGGTTTGGGTTTGTATAGTCTTGTCTCAGACTGGGACCTGATATAGGGAAATAAAATATTTGTGATTAGCAGGCTGTCAAGTGGAAATAATTTACACAGTTAATTCTATATTTTTTACAGTGTAAAAAAGAAATATAGCAGACTATGTGGTCAATTCGTTATTTATATACAGTCTGCATTTTCCAGCAAACAGAATTGCCACAGTGACCTTCTTTCATTCAATCTGTGGATTCTAAGCAATACAATTTAGAGTTAAGCAAAATACTGAAGTCCATTGTTAAATTTTGGAAATTCCAGATTTGACTTTGAGAAGATTTTGTGAGAATTTTAGGGCCAATGTGAATTCCAAAAGAATAGGTGCCAAATATGATTAATCTGAATATGATTAATCTGAATACTCAATCTCAGAATCTTTTGTGAATTATAAACTGAAAATTAATATGTCAACGGTCCAAATTGTGATAATATCTTGGATAATGAGGACAATCTGTCACCCCTGAAACCTTGTACAACTCTAGTTAGCTTTTTCTTGTAATTGTTTGTGTAATGACTAACAGAAGTCTCATTGTCTAAGTTGGTATCCTGAGGACAGAAATGTTATGAGAGGGAGGCAAGGAATTGCCATCTAGTCCACAAAATGAAAATAACGGTATAATTGTTTTGAGAGAATTTTAATTCCAGAATATCATTCTCATGCAAAGATTTTTATACAAAGAAACTTTAGAGAAAAAGTAGGGTGTGCGCTAAACTAAGCTGTGGTACAAGCACATGATTCATAATATAGATTTATTTGCTTGAAATTGTTTGAAGGCAGTCTGATTCATCTCCAAGCCTCAGTTTGAAAAAAAAAATGAAAGGTTTTGTGGTTCCATTGACTATCAGTGGAAGTCAATAAAGGGCTACAACTTCTTAGATGAAACTGACTAACATTCGCAAGCAAAGTATGGAATGGGACAACTCTCTGCAGCCAATTCGTCACAGCCAATTTCCCTCTGGACAATTCCAAACGAGATAACTCAGTGAGATAAATGTCATCCACTACTATTTCTGCGACATTATTTCCATTTTTCTGGAAATGGACATCTATGTACTTTTCTTAACAATAGCTCTCGGCTCTCAGATTTCCTAGAGAATATAAACATTTTAAATATATATATATATTACTTATCTGGACAAGTATCCTAGCTGATTTTGCAACTGAGGTAAATGTCTAAAAGACAGATGCAGAGTGAGGGGGAAAGGAAAAGGAAAGAAATATTGAACTGTTTTAATAAAACAGTTGGTAATAAATGGAACTGCTGTCAGTCACCAAAATATGTAATACCCCCAAGGAATAGAATTAAAATGTTACACTCCAAGATCTAAACCCATATAAAACCCATGGTTTCCATATGGTGGCTGGAAAATACTGCATGGAGGCTTAAATCTGGGCTGCATCTGATTCAATTTTAAAAAAAGCAAATTTGAAACTTTAGCAGCGTTCATTAGAACTCCTTACTCCTAACTTGGAGTAGATTTGCTTCTCTCTATTGCTCAGAGTAGTTGTTGCTAATCCTTTCGGCATTAGCTATATTTTGATCAAACCGTCTACTGTGAAAAGGTACTCATATGGAACTGCTAAAAGTGTGCCTCATTTCATTTAATTAATCATAGTCAGAAAGTGTCCTCTTCTGGCTTATAACAATGCTTCCCGGCCTTATGCTCACTAGTTTATTGGATTACAACTCCCAGAATTCCCAGCCACACTACACACTTTATTATCTTTTGCTTCTATGAAACTTAGACATATTTTATGTTTTTTGCTTAAACCAATATCTGTAACACAAACATCTGAATAAAATTTAAGCAGCCTGGATAAGAATGAGTAAGTGTAGGACACAGGTCTAAGTACAGTTATCTGAGATGTCACAACTGATTGCCTGCTGAAAATCAGAATTGGGTGAGGGGTGGGACAAGATGCTCAAAGTCCATTTCAGAAGATGAACTCTGTTCCCCTGCGCACATACTTATTATTTCCTTTCCAAGGATCTTCCCCATAAAATTAACTTTTACTAACAGTCTAATAAAACTGTAGTAGAATATTATTTACTCCCTGCAGTGCAAGGATGTCTATGTTCCACACAAGTTCTGTTCTGTTTATAGTCACCTTCTCGAAAATCCTGATTCTTTTCTATTCCTTCAAAACTGCGGTTCATATGCTAAATGGGCTTTTCTCAGAATCACTAATCAGATGGTGTGTGCTATGATCCATGCAAGCTTCTTTGATAAGGATAAAACTTTTAGGTGTATCTATAAATGTTTACACCTCTGGAAACTTATTCAAATGGAAGAGCGGTCCCTATAGCAATTCTTCAATGTATTGTATACATGAGTTATGTGTTTAGCATGTAATCTGGCATTTTGAGAATCTCAAACTTTAAAAGAAAAAATCCAACTGTTGTGGTTATCAGAGAAAAGGTTATGAAGTGAATTTGAATCATGGAATCATGGTCAGCTTTACTTAATAAAAGGTTTATAGTTGGATCCTCTATCCAAAATAAATTCTACAAGAAATGTATTGCTAATTTGCTTCCAAATAAGTGGAATTCCAGCCACATTTCTGTAGGGTTCTAATTAGGCTGAGAGTTCCACAAATGAAAATGATCAGAAGCCTTCTACAGATCTTGCTGTTCAGTGGAACTAGGCCGGGAACTGAGAATCTGAGTTATGGGCCTGTAAATAAACCTGTTTAGTCCACATGTGTTTAAACTGAATCTTTCTGTAGGCGTTGGCAAAATTCCAGTCTCCTACATAGAGCCCATTTTTTGCAAAGCTAACATTCTGAGCCAATCTAAGGAGATTTCTGTCTACACAGTTTTCTTTAGGTGTGGGAGGAGAATGTATGAGAAGCAGGGAATGGAGTCCCCCTACCCCCCCCCCAATAATTTACAGGTGGTCCTCGTTTAGCTACCACAACTAGGACCTGCATCTCAGTCATTAAGCAAAGTGGTCATTAAGTGAAATAGCACAATTTTATTATCTTATTTCAGCTTTCCTTTGCTTTACAGACCTGCAAAGTCTTCAATTTACAACCATTGGTTTAATGATTGTTCAGCTATGATGATCTTGGAAAAAGTAATTTAAGACTTGTACTTGCACTGTACCAGCCCCAGAGTCACGTGATCACAATTTGGGCACTTGGCAACTGGTTCACATTTACGTTTAAGCATGTTTATTTTCTTTTATCATGAAAGATAAAATACAAAACAGAAAAACAAACAAACAACAAACCAAAAACATATGTCCAGCACTAACAACAAGAAAAAAGAAAAAAAAAGTTGTACAAAAAGAGAGGGGAAAAAGTGATCCAAATACCAAATAAATTTAACACTTAACATGTTGAATCTACCCCAGCTGAATGCTGATATATAGTCCATTATCTCTGATCAAAGCAGTTAATTTTGTCATCTCTGCTAATTCAATCAATTTTAAAATTGGTTCTTCAACAGTCAACATCTAGTCGCATGTCCTGCAGTCACATGGCCATGATTTGTAATTTTTTTATGATTTCCATCAAAAATCACCCACTGGGAAATTTGGATTCACTTAATGACCATGTATTTTGCTTAACAACCACAGTGATGCATTTAACAACCACCCTAAAATTATTGTAAAATTGGGTCTGACTGAACTTATGACTGCAATGACTTACAATGTAAATTCCAGTCCCAGTTGTGGTGATAAGTTAAGGATTACCTATAAATACAAAGATTGTTTCAAAGATACTTTTTCATTGCCATCGTAATGATGAAGAGCTACTAAACAAAGCCATCACTAAACAAGAACTATCTGTGTCTCTCTTTGAAGAATGAGCTTTGTTTTTGTGCAAAAGCAGTTCTTAAAAAGCTTTTTTTTTTTTTTTAAACCTTTATTGAAGCCTTGTCCTTCCTTACAATTTCCTTCATTAGGCATTTGTAGGTTATGGCTTAGAGCACATTTCCAGATCTTGTTGCCATCTAGACATTTTAATATATAATTCCCATCAATCCTGCCAGATTAAAAGGAGGAAATATGATAGCAATCTTTGGATATCTAACAAGGTGTCATATAAGCCTGGAATGGGTTAGCCAACTTGCCACAGACAACTTGCCACAGACAACTCCCATGGCCAACTTGCTGTGGCCAGCTCACCGTGGCACAACTTGCCATGGTCAACTCATCATGGGACAACTTGCAGCAGGACAATTCAACGCATAAACCACCTCAGGAAGTCACAGTACTAGAAGGTTAAAAATTACAAATTTTGATAGCAGAAGGAATCTATTGAAGTAAGAATTGTCAACCAGTGGAATAAGCAGAAGGAAATAACATGTTTCTTTTCAGTGGTGATTTTCAAACAAAAGCCGGCTAACCAATTGGTCCAAAATGCTTTAGAAGATACTGCACAGTTCATTTCAATTCTGCAATACCATGAGCAATAATTGGAAATTATAATCCAAAATATCATAAGGGAATCAATAATGGGAAAGCTTATTTATAGAATTACATTTCCTCTTCAGCAGTTGGAATATGGGGGATTTGTATTCCAGCTCACAGGAAGAAAATATTAAACTGCAGAAGGATTCATTAAAAGTTTGCTTGATTTCGGCATATCCACATGAATGCTTTAAATAGTTGCCAAGAAATAAGAATGTTGTTTTCCCATCTGCCTGATTTTTGGAGAAGCAAAAAATGTTTGAACATAATGTCAAACTAAATTAAACTAAAATTAAATTAAATTTTGAAAGAGGGAAATCTATATACATAGCCTGAATCAACAACCCCACATTTGAAATTACAAAATGAGGGGGAAAAGGAATTAAAAATGAGTCCTGAGGGGTATAAAGAACTCTTGCCAAATTGATCAAACTGTTTGAAATTCCTGTTCTTTGACAAAAAGAACCTAAAGCAAATGTTGACAGGTAATGTATATCAACCATCTATTGATCAAGTCACGTGCATATTTGTTTTTCCAAATATATCATTATTCTTTTGACCCCCCCACCACCACCCTTTGGATATTGTGATATATTCCAGGTGCTGGAGAGCCTGTCAAATAGAAGACATGCATCTTTAATCAATGGTAGTTGATCTAAAGACATGTTAATTCTGTAGACTGCAGTCCAAATCCAACAATGTGACAAATCCAGAGTGTAAATTACTAAATTGCATTTCCAGCAGCAAAGTGATTGCATCCAGCCTTAAGCACTCTCTGAAGTATCCATTATGCATACAAGCTCATGAACATACACACATGCACACACAGGCATACACACATACTGAAGAAACTGTTGTATTAATTGCATTATGTGAGCAAAAGGAATTAATTTCACATTCCTGAAGGCACCCTTCTATTGGCTCACAAAACCAGAACATTGAAGTTCACATAAATAGTTAATGTCAATTAAATTAAAGTTCCTTTAATTTCTTGCAAAAATGTGCTACGGTGTTAGAAGCCTGTGCATAAATTATCTAAAAATAGGGCCTCTTTTCCTCATTTGTCTGATTTTAGGAGAAACAGATAAAATGAACTTTATGCCAATTAGATTTCTTTAAAAAAGTGACCTGAAGCAGAAGTTCAGTTTGGATAGTAAGGTTTTAGATATGAAAAAGAGTGGAATTATTTTTTGCACATTCCAACTGCATATAACTCTGAGGTTTCCAGTCGAAGAATAGCTGCTCCATATTACCACAATAATCAAGCTGAAAAATGATTAGACATGATCTTAAATGAATATTTATTAAATATAAGGTGCTCTGCTCCTTAAAGAAGGCACAGATATTTCTTCTCCTCATTTCATCCTTCTATAACCCTGTAAGGGAGATTCACCAAAATACTAGTGACAATCTCAACTTGGAAAAGGCAAGCTTGACTGACAAATGACAGGCTACTGGATATTAAGAAATCGGGAAATCTAGCAGGAGATTGTTTTATAGCTCTCATTCATTACTTCATTCCTTTCAAGCTACCTCTATTAGCTGACCATATCCTTAATGTTGTTACCTAAAGGAATGTGGTGACTCACGTGGTTAGGACACTGTTCTGTCAATTGGAAAGCTCACATCCGGGATCCGGTCGCTGCCTTGTGGTGGAGTGACTCCCATCACTCTCTCCAGCTCCTGCCAACCCAGCAGTTTGAAAGCAGGCAACTGCAAGTAGATAGATGGGTACCACTTTGGTGGGCTATTTAACGGGGAGGTGAAGATAGCCCTCAACTGGGTATCCCCCAGGCAATGGGGATATCACCAATTGATCCTTTCATCACAGAAGCTCTCCAGTGCTTCTGACATGGAAGTATAGTAAATTGTTATCTTAAATTATATTCCCAAATTATAAAGAGGCTTTACTTTGGGATGCTCAATAAGAGAAGTAAAATTTTCATTACAAAGAAATCTATCATCCTTTATTAGATTGCAGATCATTTAACATTAAAATAATGAAAAGCAAATGCTGGATTTTAAATTGGGATAGTGCATGAAGAAAGAAAAATATTTTCTCTTCTCTCTAACCAATATTTCCAATGTTTCCTTATATTTTTAAGAGTCCTTATGGCCACAAAACATTGTGCCAAATTCAGTGGTTTGCATATTTACTTCACCTGAGGGGGGGACATGAAAAAGCCCTTTATAAGTGGCAATAGTCTATGCCCCTAACCAGGACACTAGAAAGAGTGCAGAGAAGAGCAACAAAGATGATTAGGGGATTGGAGGTTAAAACATGTAAAGAACTGTTGCTGGAATTGGGAATGTCTAGTATAATGAAGAGAAGGACAAGGGGGGTGACATGATAGCAGTGTTCCAATATCTCAGGGGCTGCCACAAAGAAGAGGGAGTCAAGATATTCTCTAAAGCACTGAAGGCAAGACAAGAAGCAATGGATGGAAACTAATCAAAGAGAGAAGCAACCTAGAATTAAAGAGAAATTTCCTGACAGTTAGAACAATTAATCAATGGAACAAATTGCCTCCGGAAGTTGGGAATGATCCAACACTGGAAGTTTTTAAGAAGAGACTGGACAGCCATTTGTCTGTAATGGATTCCCTCCCTGAGCAGGGGGTTGGACTAGAACAGTGGTTCTCAACCTGTGGGTCGGGACCCCATTTGGGGTCGAACGACCATTTCATGGGGGTCGCCAAACAAGGCTGTGCGCCATTTTTTCCCCCTTTTCTTTGGCCATGCCCCTGGCACCCAGTGATGTAGGAGCCGAGATGGCGCAGCAGTTAGAGTGCAGTACTGCAGGCCACTTTAGCTGACTGTGTTCAGCAGGTCAGCGGTTCAAATCTCACCGGCTCAAGGTTGACTCAGCCTTCCATCCTTCCGGGGTAGGTAAAATGAGGACCCAGATTGTTGGGGGCAATGTAATATATATATATACATTGCTTACTGGTGTACACCGCTTAGAGAGTGCTTGCACTTAAAGCGGTATATAAGTCTCATAAATAAATAAATAAATAAATAAATGTATAAGTGGTTGGGGGTCACCACAACATGGGGAACTGTATTATGGGGTCGCGGCATTAGAAAGGTTGAGAACCACTGGACTAGAAGATCTCCAAGCTCCCTTTCAGTTCTGTTATTCTGTTCTATTTTATTCTTTTCACCTTCTCAAAGGTTATGACGACCCTAGTTTATATAAATAGCAGCACACTATTTAGATGTAACATAGCTGACCCTGATGGGATCAAGATACGATGATCTCTTTGCAAAGGGCCCTTTCATTTTATTCTTGTTATTTTGCCAAGTTCCCCCCTGTAGGTGACATTGCATTGAGCTTGTTATTTTAAACAGGAAGGAATTCTCTTTCTATATTCAAAATAGATGACAACAACCATAAAATGATAAGCATTTTTGTTTTTGTTTTTAGACCAGGAAAATAAAATGCTGACAAAAGCAAAGCAAGGAGAGCCTTTCCCCTTTTTATTCAAGAAAACAACGTCTAGTTATATGAATGAGAGGCAGTGCTTCATTCACAGGTTGAGTGAATAACAGATGGGGCAGTCAATGGCAAATGGCTTCAGAGCAGCTCCAAAACCCTTAAGGGGGATTTAACTCATGTGGCAGATGTACACACTGTTCTATTAAATGTTAAGGAATTAGAGCAGGGGTCCTCAAACTTGGCCACTTTAAGACTTGTGGACTTAACTCCCAGAATTCCCCAACCAGCCAACTTGAAGTCCACAAGTCTTAAAGTGACCATGTTTGAGGACCGCTGAATTAGAGAGTCTAGGTTTTTTTTTGTTTTTTTTTTTTTGTTTTTTTTTTGGAGTGTGAATGCTGGCAACAAAGGCAGCAAGATCAACTTCAGCAAATGTAACTTTCTGAATTGTGGTCAGAGGCTGGCTAGAAAACTCCCTGATCCCTGAGCTGTAAAAAAAAACAATATACACCGCCTTTGATCATTTCCTCTTGTGGCTTGCAAAATGTGCTGAATGCTGAGCAGGTGAGGAACCCTTTTGATCTCAGCAAGCAGGAAACAAACATGCTCAAACAGTTACTAGAGATTGTTTCAACTGCATCTTATTAGGCCTGCAGTGCAACTGATGAATGTTCTATAGTACTGAGTTTATGTATAAGACTAAGGGTGTGTGCTGAAATACATTTAATGTTGCTTCTTTCATGTAGGACATTTTCATCTTAGCATCAAATATAATGCAGAGTAACATATAGTACAACTTCTATGCTTCTTTCTAAGCATCAACTGGTCCTTATCTTTAGACAGATACTACAGGAAGAGTACCTGTCCTCATTTCTCAATTCTAGCGAAAGGACTCTGATCTGCTCAAAGGCTTTCCCGTAACTTCTTCAAAAATGACAAAAATAAGTGAAATCCTACAAAGGAGGAGAATGAGTTCTTCCAGCGGTGGTTGGTCTACCAGATTGAATTGTTAATTTGCAATAGTGGTGTATATCTGTAGCTTGGGTGTAGGTTGAGGGTGAAAGTTCATTCTCCGACCTTGTGGGTTGGTTTCCAAAAGTTTTGTTACCAGGCTAGGTAAGATCTTCAGTGGAGTTTAGGGGATGTCAGTGTCAATGTTCTTCTGTTTATAAGGGCTTCGTGTGGTCAGTAGGTCTTGTGATAGGTCATGTGTGGGTATGTCAAGTGAGGGTCTTCTGAAGGGTCTTGTTCTGGGTCAGGAGTGAGTCATCAGTGAGAGTCTTGTGATGGGTCTTGTGATGGGGAGGTTACATCAGGTGAGGTTCATTGGGAGATGAAGTGCTGGTTGGGGGGGGCTTGCATGGGTTGGTTGAGGGTTGGTGCTGTCTCTGGTTGACTGTGTGGTTGATTTGGATTCTGAGGGGTTCATAGGCTGATTGTAGATCAGTGTGTCTTTTGATGGAATTGCTTGTGGAGCGCCAGGCTTTGATGAACTCAAGAACATGACAGCCGATAGTGTGGCCAATGATTTTTGTGTTGCTCCAATCAAACTGGTGCTGTTTGATTTCTGTGTGAGTAGAGATTAAGGATTTGGGATTGTGGAGTTTGACTGCTGGCCATGTTTGTGGTTTTTAACCGACGTAGAATTGGTTGCAATTGTTACAGCTGATTTTGTACATTACAATGTTTCTGCCATCCTTTTGTATATTGTCTTTGGTTCTGGATAATTCCTGGCACAGTGTGGCTGTGGATTTGTTGGCTATTGCTATTCCTATTGATTGGAGAATTCTGGCTGTCATTTCTGACACCCCTTTTTTGAATATGGTAGTTTTTGCATGTGGTTGACTGTGTGGTGTGTTGTGGTTTGGGTGCTGTATGTTGTTATGGAGAAAGACGTCAAGCAGCCATTTCTCTTCCACTTTTCTTAGTGTTGTGGTGCTGCAGTGTGTCCTGGCCCTTTGAAGAGGTCTGAACACATCTTCTTTTGTGAGTACTGGGATGGTTCCTTGTGAAGCTGAGGATCTGGTCCTTGTGCGTGGGTTTGCAGTAGACATGGGTTTCCAATTCTCTGTTGTCTCGTCTCCTTATGTCAAGGAATGGAAGTATGTTGCCTGTTTCCTCTTCACATGTGAATTTGATCCCAGGGAATATGTTATTGAGTAGGTGGCTTGTTTCTTCAATTTGGGAGCATTTTATGATGATGAAGATGTCATTGATGTAGTGTGTCCAGAATTTTGGTTGGATGGTGGGTAGAGCTATGGATTTGAGTCATTGCATGATAGTTTCTGCTATTAGGCCTGATATAGATGATTCCATTGGGGTACTTCGCACTTGCTTATAGATTTTCCCATTAAACCTGAAGTATGTGTTGAGGCATAGATCAAGAAGTTTCACGATGGTTTCTATGGGCATGGAGTGTTCTGTGGTGGCATCATCTTTGTGGATATGGTGTTTAGTGAGTAAGTGGTGTATGTTTGTTTAGGGAGGCCAATGCCAATCCAGGTAAATTGTTAATGTCCATAGGATGAGTTTGCTTGTAGAAACTCATAGAATCTATTGTTAGAATTATGTATACTCTTCAGTTTCCATTAAGTTCTCAAAGCTGTTGTGTTATGTTATGTCCTCATATGAGAGGTTTACATGATTTCCAACCCCACAGAGGAGATAAATTTCTCTGTTTTCACTCAGTCCATGTCCTGCATGGTGTTTTCATTTTACACTACTAGGAATTAGATTGTGCCTCATTTCAACCTGTATTGGGGCCCATCAGGTCTATATAGCCAGATCTCTCTATGCAGTTCAAACCAATATTGCTGTCTGATATTCTGATCTCTCAGATTTATATAGTTCCATAGATTTCCCAGAACTGAAGTGGCCCATTATAGTGCTAAGGACAAGTAGATGTAAAACTGAATATTCAAAAGAGGCATCTGAAAGAAGATAGCTACTTCAGATGAACATTTACTTTGGCTTTTAGAGCAAGAAAACCATTTTGACTTTGCAAAATATTCATCCAGTCTCAAAATCTATATAATTTCAGATCTTCCTGTTTTTCATTCCCTTCTTTGTGGAACCATGCTTCTTTAAATGTATGAACGGACTGCAAAGTGATCTTCAGCCTTGAAGTCTGTGTTTCCAAAATTGGCACCTTCCTTCAATGAAAGGAATTTAACTTTGGGGTGACTGTTTATTTTCATTGAGCTCATAGCTGAAAGTGTGTCGCTAAACACATTCTTGGGAGAGAAAAGGATATAAGTTCACTTTTTACTTAGCCTCTACCTCACTTCTCCAGTTCTCTGGAATTACACTTGGCCAAAGGAAAAAGAAAGGTGTTACAACAGAAACCTCTGACTAACTCTGACATGAAATTAGAATCTCCCAGTCTTTAACCTCTATCCCAAAATCTAGGCCATGTATGACAGAAATTCAATAAGCTATATATGGATGTTAAAGGTTATTTTATTTGGGTGGGTGCAAGTGGGCAAGAGTTTGTCTTGAAAAAAGAGGAGACCCAGGGAGACAGATAATAGTTTCAATTAGCCAATGGTTCATGCCTGAACCACTGATTTCAATATCTCCAACACATCCAAGGATGTTTACTGTCAACAATCATATTGTTGTATGATTTTTTTAAAAAAAAAGTGGCTCAGGATGTGAATATAAAGTTTTAAATGTAATTGTAATAAAAATATACATTTTCTATTGTAACATGTGTATATTGTAATGGGTCAGATGCAAGGCTGCTTTTAACCCACTTACAATATTCCACTAGTCACTCTCCAATTGTCTTCCCCCAGGAATTCCATGAAGACTCTTTAGGAGTAGCTTAATGTGAACAAAGTAGTTAAGATAAAGAGCACTACCAAAACTCCAGCATGACCAGTAACCAAGAAACAAAAAACAAACCAACCCCAAACTGTGGGAGTTGTAATTGAAAACATTAAGAGGATTCCAAATGACTTTCTCTGAAGGAGCAAATGCAAAGAAACACTCAAAGATGCTGGGGGCAGGAAGAGGCGAGGAAGTTTACTTCCAGGAATTGCCTCCCCCACTTTGTGGTACTGAATGTCAATTAAACTGTGTTTTCATTTGCTATTTTACCAGCTTCTACTAAAAAAAGGGCAAATGCATTTCTGTACTCATAATCCTGCCCACCTGGTTGAAATGGGTTCAAGTTCATATTGAGATTTTAGAATCTTGTAACTTCGGGCAGGGAAAATTATATAATTACTAGTTTGTGGAAGGCAGAAGTAAATTTGGATCACAAATGAAGGATCATTAAGAGATGTGCTGTCAGTGGTGATCTTCATTTTGGTGTATGTGGTAGACCTACACGAGGGTTACATCTTCTAATTTTGGCTTTGAGACACCAGAGATGGGTTTGCCTTGACTAAATAAATGAATCACTGCCACTTTGTTTCCTGTAGCTTCATGGGGAAAGGGGGGGAAAGGGAAAAAAAATAAACAATCTTTTTCTGTATTCTGATTTTTTTTTCCTGGCTATTTCTCATCTTTCGTAGGTACTGAACACAGAACCAATAACGTGTTGAATATAACTTGTGATGATATGAATTAAGAGCTGTTCTGTAATTAGCCATAGCAATTTAACTCCTAACCATTTAACCAAGAAGAGTTACAATTATTTGTAATGAAATTACGCTGTTTCAGAAAAATAAGTTCTCTTCATCCAGAATATTTTAGAATATCTTGGATTTGTCTGGGAACACAATACAGCCTAGTCTTGAAAAGATAATGTTGCCTTCTCAGTGCAATCAAGAAGTCTTCTTATATTGCTTTCATGAATCATGCTTGGAATAGTATCATTGAAAATAAGGAATATAAGTATTTCAGCTATAGACGAAGTATATGTATATGTATGAAGTATAAGTCATTCCGCATTTGCAATGTTTTAATGAAGTGTGTCCTCTTTACAAGGCAATTAATATGGGGAAGGTGGAGTATGTGCCAATGGAAAGCTTTTTTCTAATTTTACTGCCACGTGAAATAGGGACTTTCACAAAGATTTGTTTGAAGTTTCCCTGTCCATCCTCTGTGATTCCACTAACTTTATTAAGATACAGAAAGGAGAATCAATATGGTTTCTGAAAAACTGAGTCTTAGCTCAATAATTCTAAAGGTTTTTAGACAGTCAAGGAGAATGCAGGTTGATTTAATTTGTTTATTCTGACTTCTAAAAGATTTTTGATGAATGGAAAGGAAAGTCGAGGGATGGGAGGAAGGATTATCTTATGGATACATCACTGTTAAAAAAAATAGGAAATAGGATTGGGAGAACAGCTTATTTGCTCTATTTATGGAATATTTGACATATAGTTGAACCTTAACCAGTCCTGAAACAATATTTAATCCATGCTAGCCCATTCCTCCAGATCTTTCACTCATTGGCCAGGATATAAAGGTATAAAACAATGTTGGCAGCAATGGGATAATATTGTACCTCCAATTTTTGATAACCTCATCAAACAGTTTTATATATTCTAGGCAAATTCTGCCTATTAAACTTCTCTTACTATGAGATATGATGGAGTTAGGTGTTCTCCTTAGCTGCTCACCTCCTTTAAAACAGCTTACCTCCTGATATAAAAATGATTTTCACTCTTATATCTTCTGGAGAATAGTGAAAACCTAGCTTTATGGGAAAGGCCTTCAGTGATTGAGTTATCTGGACGAAGAGCCTTATCATTGTTAATGTTCATAGTTGTTAGTGATTTTTTTAATTATATTGTGCTTTGTATTGTTTGACTTTGGATACTACCTAGAGCTCTCAAAGTACATTGGTTTCTAAATGTTAGAAATAAGTAAACAAATATTTCATAATATGAGCAATAAAATAGTGTTTCATAAAATAAATGCAAAGGATCATACCATGGTCTCTCAATAGGGTCTTCTGGACTTGATAATTCATCTTTTATAATGTTTTCTTTGCTAAGTTTATCTTGCTATTCCTCACTTGTTTTTATTTTTTTATTATTATTTTTCTGATTTATAAGGCTGCCCATTTCACAGCAATGTGTACCTGGTTATCTAATTTCTATAGGTCTAAAATGTTTTGTTTCAAATTCAACCTGAACTCAGAGGAGTTTATAATGTGGAAATATAGGCAGAGCACTGCATTAATAAGTAACTGATTAGTCTGTTCTATTATCTAGGTAGCAGTGGGCTTATGTCACCTACTTTAGGCATGGATAGATCACCTTGGTGGAACGAGAGTTCTTATCTAAAGAGATTAGCCTGCTCTTATCTTTAGAGATACACTCCATTAATCATGCATTTGTTCTGACCTGCCTCTACTTGCCCCTCCAGGCTGTCATGGAAGTTTGTACATGAGGGTGTGTTCTACTCAATGGTTTGGACAGTTGGTAGTGGAAAGCTGGAGGAAAAATTGAATGGTAAACTAATAAATCATAGTGTCACAAAACAAAGATAAGGGAGGTGTGTTGCGTTATATTATACATCTAGTGAAAAGGGAAAGTGAGCAAAGAAAATCTTTTACTCAATAGCAGTGGATTCCATCTGAGTTGTGAAACCAGAATAAAGCATTTAGTTAGAGGATCAAATGAAGAATCTGGACTTTCTGTCACCACCTTTCCCAATATGGTAGCTTTGAGGTGTGTTGATAAGAACTTCCAAAATTCTCAATCCCAAATTTTATAAAAGGGTTAGCAGCAATGGTGCATTGAAATATCTGTAAGAAATATCACTTGCCTGCAAGCAAGAAGTGATGGAACCACAAAAGAAATAAAGAGAAAATGAAGAAGCTAAAGGTCTCTGGGACTTTAGAATTCAAATTATATGGCACCTGCCATATTACACCACAGACTTAACCATTGTTGATGAAAAAGAATAAAAGTCTGGATAATGGAGGTTGCAATATTTGGAGGCAGCAGAACAGAAGAGAAAAAGCTGGAGAAAGTCACAAAATATAAAGAGCTCCAAAGAGAATAAGTGTGGCAAAAGAAAACAAAGATAGTGCCCACATTTATACACCCTCAGATGCAAACCCCAAACCTCTGGAACACCACTTGAATACCGTCAGCATTGACAAAACCACCATCAGTTAATTGCAAAAGGCAGCTTTACTTAGAACAGCTTACATCTTGTGACAATACCTTTAACACCATCAAACAACAATATCTGCCTATCCCAGCTCCTTGGGAAGGACAGGTGGACAAAAATGCCAAATGCTATCTAAACATCTGGCTTTGATCAACCATCACAATTATTCCTAGATATTTGTAGGAATGTGGAAAGATTCAATCTTGGCTTGATTTCTCACAAAATCCTAGAAGCTCTGGCAAGCTATAACAGACCTTTGCTGATTTATAGTGGATAAACTAACAGAGGCATCAAGGTTGAGCCTAGAGAAAAACAAGAATGAAGAAAGTTATTTTTGATGGTCCAGGAAGAGAAAGTGATTGGTGAAGCAATAATCCTTACAGTGAGATCTGGATGTGGAGGCTGGAGCTGGTTACCAGCTGTCTTTTGGCTCAGGCAGAAAATGTTTGAGCCAGCATTAATAGCAGTTGTGGTTAAGCAGAGACTAATATCAAATAGCTCTGAAAGAAGAGAAAAAGAGAACACATAATATACTGAAATGTTATAAAAAGCAAATGAAAGAGCAGCTCAGAATCAAATTGTTAAAATGGAAATCACTCTCTGAGAACTACACAGCTGTGTTATATCGGTACCATTCTATATTATTTACATCTGTCAATTTTAGTAAAGTAGAGAAAATTCTTCACTATTTGCACTAGACAGTACAATGTTCTTTATGCCATGTAATGTTAAAAAATTCTACGTTGGAAACACGGCTAAATATGCAAAGAGCGTAACTCTGACATTTTAAGATTTGGGTATCCTCATCTGGATAGGCAGTCCACAACTGGATTTCTCCCATAATTTAAAAAAAAAAGTACAGTTCATTTTCATGATCTTTGTGAATAAATATTCATAATATTGAATAAGCTGAAGAAATTCTTATCCTAAAGCAGTGGTTCTCAACCTTTTTAATGCCGCGACCCCCAACCAGTCGTAAGTCGAGGACTACTCAACCAGTCGTAAGTCGAGGACTATTCAACTGGTGCAGCACCGTTTGCAGAATGGGACTTTTGGCGGGCTCAGCAGGGCAGAGACAGCCTGGACTCTATTCAAGAGAGTCTATTCTATTGGCTTTCAAAAGCCAATAGAATAAAAGGGAGTAGCACAACTAAGGAAAAGGGGGGGGAAATGGCGGACTGTGTTGCTTGGCGACCCCCATGAAATGGTCGTTCTACCCCAAATGGGGTCCCGACCCACAGGCTGAGAACCACTGTCCTAAAGAAATCAACTTTCATCTTTTGCCACTGATAAATAATATTTAAAATTCCATATTAATTCCTTGAGAAATGTTTAAAATATGAACATACAGCTTGAACCTAATGTTAAACACAGATATTCAAGAGTTCTTCTGATAATTTTTCTTGTGATCTTTGTAGCCAAAAAAATTTAGCTGTTAGCTCCAGAAGCTATATTCACAGCATTATATTCTCAAAGAACCATTATTGTTGTATTTTTGGGTGTATGATTCCTACATACTGAGAGAAGGAACAGTTTCTTATAGATGTTATAGAGTCTTTGCTCAAATGAAATATAGAGATGAGCCAGCTATTTGAGAAGGAAGAACCTTAGGAATCTGGTATGATCAGTGCTTAAAATATTAGAATCTTGAAAAAATATTCAGTCCTTCATAATTTTTTGTCTAGATATAAAATCCTGGGATGTTGCTGTGTATGTGTACATGGAATATTGTGATAACTCCTTTGGATGACTCCCCAGATACCTCTGTAGATGTCAGCTCTGGGGAGAATGACCAATTCCTGGCACATCAAGAACTAAATTGATTGATGGTTCCGTATGGCCATCCAGAAGGGATTTGACTGAGGCTCCAGCTGGGGAAAGCTTGTGATTACAGACGGCCAGCAAAGAGGAGGAGGAACTGCCTTCTGCACCTGATCTGAGAACACATAGGGCAGAGAAAAAGCAGGAGCAGAGAAAGTCAGCCAGATTACTCAAGAGGAGAAAGCCTCACCCATCTTGATGGCTGCACTGGAAGCTGCCTATTTATTGCAGCAGACAGATGGAGGTGTTGTTGGAAACATGTTTATTTTCTAGCTGTGTGTTTTCTTGTCATTGTGATTCTTGCTTCACTTTGGAATTGAATAGTGCCTTGGAAACTCTGGAATTTTCTTGCCTCATAAGCACTCTTGTGTGTGGATTTAAGTTTGCCTGGTGGATTTAAGTTTGTTTGGTGGAGTTATTTTGTTTGAGAAACTTTCAAGTGCTTTGTGGACTATTTGGCCATTGCGCTGTGGATTAAACTTGGTCTGCTCGTGGCTGGACCTAATTGGGACAGTTCTGGATTTTGGTGAAGGGAATTGCTGGAGAATGTTAATAAACTCATTAAACCACAGTATGTGTGAGTGAGTGAATGAGTGAGTGAGTGAGTGAGTGAATGAGTGAATAAATGAGAGGGCAGCACAAATATGGAACTCTGGGAACATCAGATATGTATCCCAACTATAAACTTGCCTTTTATGCAACAATATTTGGTTAGGATCCCCTTTATTTTTGTACCATAGTCATCATTGTAGCTTTTGCAGAGGCAGAAAAGTTAGGTCTGAATAGCTATAGCTCCCTTGGATTTCTAGCCATTGGCCATGCTAACTGTAAAACAATGGGAGCTGTAATCCAAAAGATATGGAGCGCACCAAAGTATATCAGAAAAAGGCAGACATCAGACCATAACAAGAAGTTTTTGGAATAATTTGTTATTTGCCTTCTAATTTCTACAAGTAAATGACGTGACAAATGAACAGACTACAGATTACTATTGTCTGTTCAAATAATATAATGAGGGAGAAAATGAACTAACAACAAGAATTGGTATCTACCTGCTCTGGTGAGAGTTTTAAGAACTTTCTCAGGACGCTACTCAGGCCCTTCCATATGGACTCTTAAAAGATAATGCCAGAGATTTTTAATGGCAATCTTATGCTCATAGAGAATGCTGGGAAAGATTGAGGGCAATAGAAGAAGGGGACAACAGAGAATGAGATGGCTAGCTGGAGTTACTGAAGCAGTAAGTGTGAGCTTAAATGGACTCCAGAAGATGGTAGAGGACCGGAAGGCCTGGAGGAACGTTGTCCATGGGGTCGTGATGGGTTGGACATGATTTCACAACTAACAACAAGTCCAAATTCTTGCACTGATACAAGTGCTATGTTCAGCTGAAAGCAACAATGGTTAATTCATGTGTGTTTTCTTTGTTACTGGATTCTTGCAGCAGATCCATTTTCCTAGACCTTGACCTTTCTCCAATTGTCATAACTTATCAACTCTTGTAGCCTGTTTTAAGTATTTCTCGCTTCCTGCCACTGACACACTGTCTGCTCTGCCTCACAAATACTGAATTTTCTGGCAATTTCCCCAGTGGAAATCTCCAGAACTTGAAGCAACTGATAGCTTCTCTGACCCCCTTCCTCATTCTCTACCAAGCACGTCTAGGCTCTAAATTTGAAACTTCTTCCTGGAAAGCTGAACACTGAGAGCAATTGAGTCAGGGCCAAAGCCCTGTTCTTCCAGCACCCACCAGCCTGAAGGCAGCAGCCATTACAATGCACAATTGACAACATGATAGGAAGTTCTCTGTTTTGTGCTGCTTTAGGGGAAGCTGTACTCAGAGACATTTCTAGAAAAGAGGGTTGCATGGATTTGTGTTTCCATGTGAACTGGCAGAAGGAAATCTATAGACACCATATGTGGCTGAGAAATAGTAGGTGTTGTATGTGTGTGTGTGTGTGTGTTTTAATTCCTGTGTCTGTATAGTCTCTTGCTTCTGGTATGCAGTAAACATTCCACATGCTTAATAAACCTCCTACGCAGCTCTAGGAAGTGCATTCTTAAAATGAAAGCTTCCTGCCAAAGCATTGGTCACTAGATTTACATGTAAATAGGCTAGTATTTTACTTCAGTTGTAATTGACACACATGTGTGTATGTGCACACACTACACAGAGAGAGGGGGGAGAGGGAGAGGGAGAGAGACTTTTTGACAAAAGTTGAATTACATGTTTTTCCCCAACTCCCACACTGGCACTTAGTGATGAATATGAGGGCGATGTCTCCAAGTGCTGTCTTTTGCAACTGGGGGGTGGGGGAGAATTACAGCAATTAAACTTAAGCTACCTTAGAGGGAGCCAGATTGCAGTTGCAACACCTGGAAGAGCTTGAAAGTCAGAATAACAAAGTTGGAAGGGACCTTGGAGATCTTCTAGTCCAACCCCCTGCTCAAGCAGGAGACCCTTTACCATTCCCGGCAAGTGACTGTCCTCCAGTGATGGAGCACTCACAGCTTCTGAAGGCGAGCCATTCCACTGGCTAATTGTTCTCATTGTTAGGAAATTTCTTCTTAGTTCTAGGTTGTTTCTCTCCTTGATTAGTTTCCCTCCATTGTTTCTTGTCCTGCCTTCAGATGCTTTGGAAAACAGCTTGACCCTCTTCTTTGTTCTTTTCTAAGTCCCACTAAGTCAAATTGCTAGACTAATTTACCCCATTTTGACAGAGTGCCATGATATTAAATTCAACAACTTACAGTGCTTTGTAATATAGGCATATTTTCATTTTGATGATCTTGAAAATTTAGTTAATAATTAAAATATTCAAGTTTGCTGGGGTGGGGTTGGCTCTGATCCAGCTTTTTACAATAAGCCAGAATTCTTTTTTCCCCAGAATACCTAAACATATACAGCAGAGGAAGAAAAGATGAAAATGTACATACATGGTATGCAACTCATCCCAAATAGCTCTGTTTTTTTATTTTTCATGAAAAACAGGCTTCAGGGAGTGCACTTTTTTTTTTTTACAAACAAGTGGGGAGGAGATAGTTGACACTTCTCTTGCCAACTGATTTTGCTGCTCAAAATTGCCTCCAACCTGCACACACACAGATACAAGCTGTTCTTTGCATGCAAAGAAACATCTGGATCCCCAAAGGAGGGGAAAATGTATTTTAAGCTAAGAGATAATTTGGAACAAACGACCAACAATAACAACAAAATTATCCAACATTCTCTTCACTGGAAATCACAGTCTTTCCGTTTTTCTAAAAATAACTTTGTTCAATTAATTTGTGTATAACATATAGTATCTTTTTAGGCAGATTTTTTTCCCATTTGCATCTAAACCTGACACAAACTTTCTTTGGCCACATCCTTTATCTGCTGAGTCCCTATGATGTTCCCTGTATCTCATCATCAATATAAGTTAGACAACCTTAGATTGTCTTCCATACATTGGTTTTAAAATAGCAGTTTCCTCTTTAATCCAACATCATACAAGCTCAGCTCTAAGATGCATAAAATCAATTACCCTTTGTCAAGTCTTATCTGGGAGAAAATTCTGATGACTGGAAGGGAGTAAGAAGCAGTAGAAACACGGAATGTCAGTGGGAAACAGCAAAATCAAGCTATATAGTCTTTGGCCAATACAAAGTTAATAGACATATCATCAGCGGGGTAAGGTCTTCAACGTAGTTGAAGTTGAAGTTGATTTATGGCCCAGAGCCTCTATAACTCTGCCTGGTGCTATATACCTATGTTTATGTTCCTGCTGACTTCCAAGGGTACTGTGTGATCTTTTGCTGAGTTCAGTATATAGTCTAGCGGCTGTACATCCACATGATCAGGAACTCAGACACCCCAGGGTTCCAGATCATGTTGAAGACCTTCATATGTTTTGACAATATACCCAATGTCTTTTTCTGCAAAGAATTGCATGAATGCTCTAATATATGCAAACAAAGCAAGATGGCTAGAGCAGAATTTTGAGGTCTTTGTTTTATGCTTCCCTTAATTACATTGATCCTTTCTGGCAGAGGTGTCAAACTGGCGGCCTGCAGGCCGGATGAGTCACATGCAGGCCAAGCCCACCCCAGCTCCGCAAAGGCAAAAAACACCATGATATGTCACATGACCCAATTGAGTTTTATACCCATGCTTTCTGGTATTTGTCTGATCATGTAAGACTGTAAACTGGGTGGAGAATGAGGCCACACTTGCAAGTCACATATCTTAATCCCCTCTGAATTTGCTCATAATTGTAATACTTCTAATTTCATGGCTGGCTGTGGAATTCTGGGAGTTGAAGTCCACACATCTTCAAGTGGCCAAGGTTGAGAAGCATTAAACTAAATCCAACACATCTGGAGGATACTAGATTGGGAGGTAAAAGTTTGGCTCCCTCAAAAGAAAGGGACCTTAGGAGAGGGAAGTGAAAAGGGTAAGGGGAGGGACTGGAACCTCTAGGGGCAGGTAACTTGGGTTCTGAACACAAACCTTCAGAGAAGCAGTAGAGTTAAGGCCAAGCTGCATTCCTTGTGTTCACTATTAATCTTCATAGACAGGCAAGGACTAAATGAAGGAGAAAACATGAAAATTATATCCAGAGAAAACAGAGGTACTACTGGTAAGGAGAAAGCTGGACTTTGAGGTAAAAGTGAAGTCTCTTTGTTGAGGTTTCATTGCCCCAGAAAGAGGAGGTTCTCAGCTTGGGAATATTCCTGTCACCAGATTTGCAGGTGGCCATTATGACAAGGAACATATTTGCACAATTTTGATGGATGCAGCTACTGTGACCCTGCTTGAGCTGAACAGACCTAGTGACAATTATCCACACCCTGATTACTACTGCAGTATACTTTATATGGGGCCACCCTTGTAAACACTTCTGAAATTGCAATTGGTCTAAATTGTGGCAACGAGATCTTTGGCTGATATACAAGATGCACGAATGATGATCTCTATACTAAAAGATCTGCACTGGCTATCAAAAGCCTATCGGCAGCTTTAAACACCCAGATAGTAGAGAGGGCTGATTCTCTGCAGGACCCTCTGTTCTGCTATGAACACTGATAGAAAAATCACTCAGCAAAATGCCAATTTTTCAAAGATAGCAAGGTTACAGCTACCTGTACTACAGTCTGACCTTTTTCTTGCATTCAGTAAAGTCAAGATCAAAGTTTACAAGATTACATAGATCTTATATAGAATATTGATAAAATAAAATTAAGAATGAACTCATTTTATAAAGATCCTAAATACAGGCAATAATGATACAAGATAACAAGAAGGGAGATATAGATAAAGGGGTCATTCAAAGTACATGCCGTATGAAGAGACATCAGCAGCATAATGCAGCATCCAGAATTAATTATTATTCTAACAAGTTGATCTTATACGGCAGACATGTCAAACTTGCGACATCACATGACATCGCACAACATATTGGAGCTTTTTCACCATTGCCGGCAATGGGGTGGTCACTGCTCCAGTGTGATGAAACCGGCCCATGGGCCGGCAGTTTGACACCCCTGTTATATGGTATTTAACTGTGGAAGGAGGAGAGATAAAAAAAGTAGTCACTATATATTCTGACTTTGAGTTAAAAACGTCTTCTTTTAAATCAAGTCAGATAGATAACTCAATAGAAATGATTTCATAACAAAAATATATTTCAGTCAGAAAGATTACTTGCATTCATGCTTGTTACTTCTGGAAAATACATCTTTTGTCCATTCCTATAGGTAAAAGAATGATGCTCTCTCCCATACCATCTTTATAACGGTGCAGGCTCATCGTGGTGACATCTGATGGCCCATGCTTCTTTCAGACAAAGACATTCCAATCTGGCTTGTGTCCAGGAAGTCTCCCAATGCCCTTTAGAAACTCCTCCCACTGACCCATCAACAAACCCAGCATTTAACCCAATAACTGCCAGATATTCTAACATACTGATACATGCTCACTTGTTAGGGTTACATAGAGCTATACGGTTCAGAACACTATACATCCTTGAATCTGCTACATTGCAGTAAAGACATATATTCTGTGTACATTGACAGAACATTAGTACTACTACTAAAATGAGCAACTAAAGAATACATGTCACTTTAGTTACAAAATATAAAATTAACCACTAAAACAAGCGTAACTATTTTTCTATTAAATTTTATTTCATCTCTTTGCTGAATTTGCCCAGTTATATAGATGAGCAGGAGAGGCCCTTTTAAAGATCTTGCTGTGCTACAGGAATAATTGTGGAGAATTTAGAAAAATACTTTCTCTGCATGGCTACCAAACTCTGGATTGTACTTCCTAAGATATCTTTGGGTCCCATTCTTCCAATTTAGGAATAGGTTAAAAACACATTTATTTTCCAAGTTTTCAAATGTTTACTATTTTTAAGAGCAATGTCAATGTTGATTTTAATTTTGTTATTAAATGCATTTTTTTATTTCTGGATTATGTACAAACACTAAATCAGGATATAAATTCAGCTGCTTGTATTTTGTCCCATGTACCCCCATATGCTGAAGATCCATTTTCGTCAGCAATCCTCTGCAAAATCCATTTTGAGGTTGCAGCAAAACTGGAGCATGGTTGACTTGAATTGTAAAGCTGTTACCAAGTTTCTGAATTTGTAGCACATTTCATTATCTCAGGGACTGACCAGGTGCTCCTGACATGCCTCAAAATCTCAAGAGCCCCAAAGCTTCCATTTATCATGCACTATGGAATGACAATAATGCACAAAGTGAGCTTGGGAGAATGTTTGTGGTCTGGGGCATTGTAGGAACAGTGTTAACATGGTTGCAGCTTGTTTTGTCTATGGATTCTTTCTTAATTACAAACCGTCTATGTGTTCATGCCCATGCACATGTAGTAGAACTCAGTGAGTTAGATAGCCATGTTTTATAACAGGAATCAGGAAAAACAGACCAGGAGCTGGTGTTTTTTTTTAAAAAAAGAAGTCTGTTTCAGCCTGCTGCTCAATGGCTAGGCATAATAGCCAGCTGATGCTTAATTGAGAGGCTGTGAATAAAGGTCAAAGAATCTTTGAGACCTTCTCAGTTCTAAGGGGAAATCACTCGACTTATAGAAAAGGAGGTGGAAGAGATTATATTTTGCAAGAAGAGTAGCACTGGGCTCCTTGGAGTTGATAATGGGTCAAATAGAACAGAGCATAAATAAGCCTTTCCCATTCCATTGAGGCAGTATTTGACCTTGAAGCTGTGAGAGAATTGTTCCCAGCTCAAAACAAAACAAAACAAAAAAAAACCTTTAGCTGTCTACAAGCAGAAGCCACGTATTGTTCTCAGAGAGCCAAAGAATCATGGGGCTGGAAGGACCTTGGAGTTTTTCCAGTTCAATGCCCTACCCAGGATGGGAGTCTTCAGAACATCTCAGGCAAATGGTTATCCTACCTTTGCTTGAGAACTTCCCATGATGTAGCACCTACAGTGCAACTCCGACTTTAATGGGTCTTGCAGTCAGGAAATTTCTCCTGTTTTGAAACTCCCTTTGTAAAATTATATCAATTGGCTCTTGTCCTATCCTCAGAAGCAATGGAAAACAAAGCAATGTCTTCCTTGTGAGAGGCCTAAAAATACTGAGGTTTTGCTGAAAAGTATTGCTGTTTCTTCTTCAAGTTAAATATACTCAGTTCCTTTAACTGTTTTTCATAGGATTTAGTGTCTGAGCCCCTGACCATTCTGGTTGTTCTTCTCTGTACTCTTTCCAGTGGTGGGATTCAAATATGTGAACAACTGGTTCTCTGTGTGGGTGCTGCTTCTGGAAGTCCATTCTGGGCCTGGGCTACAAAAAATTAGCTATTGGTTCTGCCGAAATGGTGTGAATCCCACCACTGACTTTTTCCATTACTCAGCATCCATCTTATATTGTGGTGACCAGACCTGGATACCAGGTGTAGTTTGAACAACACTATCATAGAGCAGAACTATCACTTCCCATCATCTCAACATTGCACCTCTGTTGATGCAGCCCAAGATCGCATCAGCTCTTTTAGCAGCTGTAGTATTGTTTTCTAAGATGTCCAGATGTTTGTTACAAGCATTAGTGTTGAGCTACTTATTGTCTATTTGTTCTTGTCATCCTATACCTGTCATTTGGTTTTTCCTACTTAAATGTAGAACCTTACTTTTCTCAGCACTGAGAAATACCAAATAGAGCCAATGTTCCAGGGGAGAGGAGGGAAGGGAAGGGAAGAATGTTTGTGGTCTGGAGAGGGAAAGGAAGGGAAGGGAAGGGGGATAACCAGCCACATATTGGATACAGTTGTTCTTCTTTTCCAATCTTCTGGTTTTTCCCTATACTCAAATAGTCCTAAGATTGCATCCCCCGATTTGTTCAACATATAGTAATGCACTCTATCCACTGGGGAAGACCTGAATTGATTCAAAACATCTGGGTGGTCTCTCACCAATTCCTTACCTACTCTGACTTGAATTTCTCTTCTGCTTTCCCCCCCCCCCCCAGACTTCTGACAGTTTGGACCAGATTGTGATTGTGGCTGTCGTCAATAGTCTAAAGCAGCTTGCATTTTATTTCTTTTATCCGAATAAGTAAACAATCAGCCCATCAGATAGGAACTCTTAGCAGTTCCAACCTGATAATTTGCCATCAACATTTTGGTGGCAGTTTGTTGTTTGTGCTGCACACAGCAAGATAGGGCAGCTTTTCCATCTGGCAGGCCATTTAATGTGACCTGGGCTGGCTTGTCATGGTGATTAAATTCCAGCACCATCCAGCATATGTCTGTGATGCTGCTGGTTGTTTTTATCAGCAAATTTAGTGGTGGGGGGGGGAGGAATTACACTGTTTGAAAATTCCTTGTTTTTGTTTGTTTGTTTTCATTGTATTGAGGCAGCTGTTCTTGTTTTTAGCATTATCACTGCTGGTAGAAAGAGCAAGCCCGCCATCTATCTCAGCAAGCCCACACAGCTCAGAAGCATTGGTTTTCTCCATCTGTGAGAAGGACCAATGTCAGGTCTGCTACAATTTTTCAACTGATCCTCAGGCAATTCTTCTTTCCTCAAAAAACCCAACAAATCAATCACTCAATTTTTATCCCTTGCAGCTCAACCATTTTTCTCCCAGATATAGCTTTGCTTTGAGAGAAGGGTGAAAAAAAGGTACACTTTTGCCAGTATCGCCCACCCCCTCCAACCATTTACCTGTCATTTTTCAGATAAAGAACTGATCTACCATAAAAAAGTTTTCAGCATTGGCTAAACCTTTTTCATCCCCCCCCAACCCCCCCCCAATCTGTGATCCAACATTCAGAAAAAGGTGTGGATGTGGGTAGGTATCGGTGTGTGCATATATCTCAGCTGAATGCAAACAGCCTTTTGAAGGACCATTTCTCTAAATTTCCCCAACTGAGCTAGCCTGAAACTGTTTCTAAAGTGCCGTGAAGAACCTACATGCAAATGCCTGAAGCACGTCGCAGTTGTGAAAATTTCGCCAAAACTCTCTCCTCCTTTGAAATAGTTTATAAAACGAATTGCCTTTCAATTCTGTTGAATGAATCCTGGTAGGAAAAATATTCAGAAGAATTTCTCTGCTCAGCATCTGCACTGCTTCCAGAGGGCAGGTGATAAATATTTCAGGATGTCATCTCTGTCCATAGGAGAAAAAAACAGATTTAATCCAAAATATTTTGCACACATAACTTTTAAAGAAAAGCTGCTATGGATGAAGTAAGAATGGTAGATGCAAAGGTCCAAAGCTGTAATTTTCCTCTCTCAACTCTTAAGTGTCAGGGGCCATGTGATACCATAAGCAAAACAACTCTGCCCTGTCTATTCAGAAACAAATCCTATTGAGCTCAATGGAAGTTAATGGTTGGCCAAGTTGTGAAACATTTCCAACAAAGATTGATAAAGTTGAAAGGACAAATGCTATATACAGTTCAAAACTCCCTTCTTTCCCCAGTGTGAATAATAACACATTTTAGGCACAATAGCAGTTCAGAGTTGTACTGGATGAACAGCTGTCCTTTGCACTGTACCTATAGAAGTGCCATTCACCCAAGGCAGTTGCATTATTCTGTCCCAGCTATTGGTTCCAACAGAAACACCAGATGATAGGAGGGCAGAATGCAGACAATCAACATTTGCAACTTCAATCAAGGACCATTACGTCATTGCCAGATGCAGTTGTCCAAGGAGGAGAAGTACAAGTCTTGGTTTGATTAAAAAAAAAGAGAGAGATTTCAAAATGGATTAGCTTCAAGCATTTTTCCTCTCAGACCTAATGCTGCAATATTTATTCACTCTTCTTCCCTGGGAAATGTTCAAGAGCAGTTTTAGGCTGCACCACAGCCTAATACAGATACTAATTTTCTAATTTCTTCTATATTAGTAAAGCCCACCTTGACTAATGCTCCAGATTTGAGTATTACATTGTAAAGGTGACAAGAGTCTTATTTCTAAAGACCAACTTACCCCTATTGATAATATGGCAAATGATTATTAGATACTGAAGATTGATTGTTATTGACTACCAAGAGTTGGGTTCAGCTTCTCTTGTGAATATCCATCAATGTAATAATAATAATAATAATAATAATAATAATAATAATAATAATAATAACAACAATAATGATGATGATGATGATGATGATGATAAAGTTGGAAGGGACCTTGGAGGTCATCTAGTCCAACCCCCTGCTCAG